>NC_138731.1:41951260-41968760 GCF_965113295.1 Leuciscus leuciscus | reverse complement strand
TCTGAATGTCGGTGCATATATTTTATTTTCTATAGTTTGTTTTATAGAAACCAAAATAAAATTATAGCAAAACTTTATAAAATCAAACAAACAAACAAAATATAGTTTGTCAAGTATTTTTCTTTAAAAGACTTCCACAATTATGAAGGCTCATGTACAAGCTTAAGTGTCCAATAACTTTTTTTTTTGGGGTACAAATACTTTTTTTTATTTAAAATAAATGTACAAAAATGTACACATTACAAGTCATATCAGAAAAACACATTTGTGTCTGAATTTGAGAATGTGTTAGTGTCTGGATTGTGTGTCTTTTTTGCATTAATGATAGTAGCACTGGAGCTACATGAACAAAACCTGATGGTCATGTTTCTCAAGCATGATTTATGAAGATCCACAGAGCATCTGTGAGCATCAATGGAAGAAAAACATAAGACCGTCTGTACAAAGAGCCACAAAACCAATGTCACTCAATTACTTGCATTTGATTAGTTATCTAAGAATAATGCAGAATTCTTCCTCAAAAACTTTGTTTACATGAAAATCTTTCAATCTGATCTCAGACTTTTGGACTCCACTGCATGTTCAAGCCAAGTGTTCCTAGTAAATATTAACTGAATCCCAGAACAGCGCTACATACCTGGTTACCATCGGGATGCACAGCCCCGTGGTTATGACTGAGGTCACTAGGCATGCTCTGCGACATCATGCAAGGTGGCAACGGGGCTCGTCTTTTCTTTGGCATGTCGGAGGGCATGGTATTGGAATCGTATGTGATCGGTGAATGCGTGCTGAAGGAACTCATGCTGACCGGCCTCTGTTTCCTGTGCACTGGAGATGCCGGTGCACTCACGGTCATAGACTTTAACGAGAGACAGCCAATCGTAAGTCAGCACACTCCCAACCAGTCCCACCCGTGAGCCAATCACAAGTAAGTAAAGTCTTTAACAATTTGCATAAAACAAATATGACCACTGGTGCTCAGGGAATGTTTACAAAAGAAATGTAAAACACACATGCCTTTGACCTTATCTTAACGTCACCAAAAAAATATTAATCTCAAAGCATGTTATCGTTCCTTGTTAAATACATATAGGATTTCATAACTCACCTGTTCAGATTGCTTCTTACTTCCTTTCCGAAATAAACTGAATGTCCGCTTATTTTCTTTCTCCCTCTTGATTTTCTCTCTCCCATGATGAAATATTTCTGTGATTTAATGCATTTAGTAGTTAGACATTATTAATTTCTTACTTAAAGGAATAGTTCATGCAAAAATAAACAATATTTCAACTTTATATCATTTTAGAAATTAGAATAAAGTGAGGGTGAGT
Source organism: Leuciscus leuciscus (assembly GCF_965113295.1). Taxonomy (NCBI): domain Eukaryota; kingdom Metazoa; phylum Chordata; class Actinopteri; order Cypriniformes; family Leuciscidae; genus Leuciscus; species Leuciscus leuciscus. The sequence continues at coordinate 41,967,429 of NC_138731.1, read as the reverse complement.
CAATAATAACTTTAATTTCGGATGAACTATTCTTTTAAAATGGAAAACGTAATGTTAACGTCACTAACCTGAGTGAGTAGGAGATGGAGGCAGACTTATAGGACTTGCAGGGCTAATAACTGCGGGAAAAGAAGCAAACCCAAGAGCACAGTATAATGAAAATCTCAATGTCACCTTATGAAAACCAGTCCTGCATGACTGAGCCATTTTAAATGTACTTAGCATAAACACACACACTGGGGTCTGACCTCTGGTGTCTCTTGCATACACTTCCCTCAGACCGAAGTCATTGAGGGAGCTTCTCAGGTCCAGAGTGTCTTCCGAGTGGACGTTTCGTAGTAAAACTGTGGTCTGCGGGTCAAATTCACATTTCTCACAGATAGCCGGAAGCAGTTCTCGTAGAGGAACCCGGGGACTCACCCTGAGAATGGTTTTCTGGGTTTTCTTGTAGTTTATCACTAATCGTACGGTTGCCTGAAAGAGAAGAGAGAAGAAAAATAAGTACTGCAAGTGTGTGTGTGTGTGTGTGTGTGTGTGTGTGTGTGTGTGTGTGTGTGTGTGTGTGTGTGTGTGTGTGTGTGTGTGTGTGTGTGTGTGTGGTGGGGGGGATTGCCATATATTGGTAGCTTGGTATTAAAAGATTGATGTTTTTATTTTTTAGCATTTTAAAATAGATATATTCATTTATTTTATTTTATTTAAATACTCAAATCATCATGTGGTCCTGTTGGAAGTTTTCTGGTCCCCTGGTTTAGATTTGTTGCTATAAACCATTTTTATAAAAAGCCACATGCTTTTATGTTTTGCTGTAATGTGATATTGTTTGTCATCCGTTATGAAGTGGATTGTTAGTATGCTGTACAGCCATGCTCTGCTTCTTTCAATCATCTAGATAAAACAAATATTCCTTTATTCGTGACTAAATGAACAAATGTCAACATGAAAATGACTAAACGCTGTTTAAAGATTTACTTTTCTGCTTAGTCAACATCAAAATGGATCTTATTTACTTTCTAAATACATGTTTCTGGTTGATTTTTACTGTTGCTAAAGTATATAGTGCTGTGCACAATATGCTAATTCTATGCATATATTTTCTGTAACGTGAAGAATACAAGAGCGCACAAATGAACCTTTCATTTACAGTGTGACAAATAAAACAGAAGTAATATATCAGTCAAGCATTTATTTAGATAGCATTGTTAAAGGGGTCATGACATGGATTTTTTATTTTATTTTAATATGCTCCTTGAGGTTCACTTATAATGTTAATTAATCTTTTTGCACCAAGAAAACAAAACAAATATATATGCGGGGAGACTATTTTAAACCTTCATTCTGACCCTCTGTCTGACATAATCTGTTTGTAAGCGGCGGCTCCTTTAAGGCTTGTCAGTACACAGCCACTGTTATGATTGGCTAACGTCATTGCATAGGATACAGTATCAACACCCCCCCTTGATATTGCATGTGAGCAAGTGTTTTGAAAACATTATCCAAATAAAACCATAATTTACTCATGGTTGTGATGCAGCTGCTGTCAGATTCAATACAGTCGGCTGCTTCATATTTTAACAAAAGTTAAAGTTTCCATTACACTGTGCCTCAATTGCAGAACAAAATGTTCTGTACAAACATATCGGTACAAACATATTCCTCTCCACCTATAGCTGGTGTGTGGTGAGCGCACTGGCGCTGTTGCACTGTGGCTGCCGATGCAATGCTGCACATTGGTGGTGTTGAGGAGAGATTCCCTGATATGTTTGTAAAGTGCTTTGGGTGTACATTAGTTAGAATCAGAATCAGCGCACTGGATCAGCTATTCAGGAGGGAAATGGCTCTTGGAAAAAAACTGTTGAGATGGCGTGAGGTCCTCATTGTACCTTCTTCCTGAGGGAAGCAGCCTAAAAATGTTGAATGATGTACATATGAAAGCGCTATATAAATGCATCATTCATTCATTCATATAGTTCTTCTACGCGATCCGGGATGCATTTAAAATAAACCATCTACTTATTTACGATGCTGGGATCCTTCTGTACAGAGGCGCAAACAATCTGTTTAAACTTGACGCACAAAATGTTCTTTCCCTCTTCCATTTGTCCTGTTGTCGACAGTCTCAAGTGCGTGGAGTGTCAGAAACTGAACACACATCTGTATACTGTATCAGTGTAGACAGCATCAGTGATTATAATGGCTTCTAATTGCTTCTGACGCGACGCTCACATCCAGTGTAGGCAAATGTCAGCCGTTAAGTGACTGAATGCCAGTGGGCGGGTCTATGGTGTGAGGATGTATAACTATATGTCGAAGTCTTGCTTTGGAGGCGGGCATATGCAAGTTTTTGCAAATGTGACGTTGTTACGTGTGGTTATAGTAAGCGCACGAATCAGAATCAGTGAAAAGTAAAGGCATTTTTAAATAAGCATTAAATAAAACTCCAAAATAGCTTTTGTTATATACAAGATGAATACTGATTAAAACATTTATTGGTTGAATTCAGAATAGCACGCTAGCATACTACTATTAGTGTCGTAGAGAACGGTCGAGTGCTAAGCCACTGTTTGCAATAGTGCATACTGTTTCATATACTGCATTTATTTAAAAATAAATAATAATATCATAAATTATTAATTTTGCAACATTGCCACTGTTATTGAACTGAATTAGATCAACACTAAGAGTGTTGAGCTGAATACTGACACTATTATCTTTTATAGAGCTGCTTATGGAGCTGAAGTCGTTTCACAATCAATTTTGATTTCTTTGTGTTTAATTCATGTTTAAGGTACAGTGGTGTATAAACCTCAGGCATAAGTGATCCTGTCCTTTTGCTTTTTTCTTCCATGCCTTTCGGTTTTAGCAGGATCTTCTCAGCCTCTATGGCTCCGATAAGGGCGTTGGGTTTGAACTTCACATTGTTCCTGTTGGTGGTGACGAGCTCTATGGTGTGGCCAGAAGGGTTCAGGTGGTACTTTGCACAAAGCATGACCAGCAGGTCCATCATGGGTTTGCTGAAAAAAAACATGCAAAAGCAGAGCAGACTTCAATTGCTATCAATCATTCTGATAACATCTCATTTTGTGTTTAAAAGAAGACATAAAATTGGGTTGGAATGATCTGAAGTTGAATACATGGGGACAAAAATGCTATTCTTTTCCTTTAGGACACAAGCATCTGTGTTTTACGGTTTCAAAAAGTTATGAAAGATACTTTTTCCATTATATTTTGTTGTTGAATGAAAGCCAAAGCCCCAGGAAACATGTGACTCTGACACAAGCTTTGCTATCTGTGAAGTATCAAGGATTTGCATTAATGCTATTTTGCTGCAGGGCAATCCATATCAAGGAAGTTCAACTGATTGTTTTTCAAGTGTACGTGACAATAACAATATATTCATGTGAACACAGAGAAATTCAGAAGAAATTGTGCAAGCCTTTCTTCCCTATAAATATATATATATTGCTATTCCATGGAACACACAGGTTTGTTGTAAATAATAATATGTAATTAAAGACAGAATTTTCATTTTTCATTATTCCTTTAACACTGCATTTCCAAACAGGGAGGATCTTTTCAAATGTGGTTTCTTTTCCATTGACTCCTGTAAGGCTTCAGTGAAAACTATGACCTATATGCTTGACACATTGCATACTGAAAGTGTGGAAAATCCTTTCGAGACAGCTTATGACACAAAAAGCTTTCCAGCTGCTTTTGGAATTCTAGGATCTGAGAAACCTTTGGAAACACAGAGCCAATAATTTAATCCCGCTAAGAAGCAGGCCAGCAAGTCTGGGTGGCACACATTTAGAAAAGCAGGTGAAGAATTTGATTATTAATGCCTTTATGTTGAATTTGGTTTCAGTTTTAGCATTAAGCAGGCAAAAAGTTGAACTTAGGGAAAATTAGGTTTCATACAGGTGAGCGGGATCAAAGAACAGATTGAAACAATGATTAAATGTGATGACTGATTGTCTGAAATCTGAGATCAGGTTTGTGCCGGGAAATAGAAATAATACTTTAGCAACACAATGTAAAAGCACAAATAGTGCAGTCTAATTTGTGAAAAAAAATATATGGATGGACGGACGGACGGACGGACAGATAGATAGATAGATGAACAGACAGATAGATAGATAGATGAATAGACAGATAGATAGATGAACAGACAGACAGATAGATAGATAGATAGATAGATAGATAGATAGATAGATAGATAGATAGATAGATAGATAGATGAACAGACAGATAGATAGATAGATAGATGAACAGAAAGATAGATAGATAGATAGATAGATAGATAGATAGATAGATGAACAGACAGATAGATAGATAGATGAACAGACAGATAGATAGATAGATAGATAGATAGATAGATAGATAGATAGATAGATAGATAGATAGATAGATAGATAGATAGATAGATAGATAGATAGATAGATAGATAGATGAACAGAAAGATAGATAGATAGATAGATAGATAGATAGATAGATAGATAGATAGATAGATAGATAGATAGATAGATAGATAGATAGATAGATAGATAGATAGATAGATAGATAGATGAACAGACAGATAGATAGATAGATAGATAGATGAACAGACAGATAGATAGATGAACAGACAGATAGATAGATAGATAGATAGATAGATAGATAGATAGATAGATAGATAGATAGATAGATAGATAGATAGATAGATAGATAGATAGATAGATAGATAGATAGATAGATAGATAGATAGATAGATAGATAGATAGATAGATGAACAGACAGATAGATAGATGATCAGACAGACAGATAGATAGATAGATTGATAGATAGATAGATAGATAGATAGATAGATAGATAGATAGATAGATAGATAGATAGATAGATAGATAGATAGATGATAGATAGATAGATAGATAGATGATAGATAGATAGATAGATAGATAGATAGATAGATAGATAGATAGATAGATAGATAGATAGATAGATAGATAGATAGATAGATATAGATGAACAGACAGATAGATAGATAGATAGATAGATAGATAGATAGATAGATAGATAGATAGATAGATAGATAGATAGATAGATGAACAGAAAGATAGATAGATAGATAGATGAACAGATAGATAGATGAACAGACAGATAGATAGATAGATAGATAGACAGACAGACAGACAGACAGACAGAGAGTTGTGTATCTATTAATATCCAAGTAATGCTATTCATATTCAAGTAATGCTATTAAAATCCAAGTAATGCTATTAATATCTATATCAATTTAGCCAAGTTTAAGTAAATCCCACCGGCACACCTTTAACAGTTGAGATGAAGCGTCGAGGACAGAAAACACCCTGACCCTAAACACGGCCCAAAGAGCACAGCAAACGATCCAACTGCTGAAATCGATCAAGTGTTTAATGATAATCACAAACAGCATAACGAGATGCAGTATTACTCTAACGTCATGTTGTCCCCAAACCAACCCAGATTAGTTGCAGGAGCTCTGAGAAACACACTGTGCCCCACCCAGCTGACTCACTGCGGCAATCATCTGATTAGTTTCATAACAGCAATCATCTGAGAATCTTCATGATCTCACATACAGCACGGCTCAGAGATTAACACCTTCCATGCAGAAGTGAAGCATAATCATTAATAAAAGTAAAGTTCCGTAAAATCGGCTCAGCTTTTGAGAATTTTTGTATTAAGTTACTATAATAATCCATAACGGTTCAGGGCTACAGAAACAGACACAGCTGCAAGTAAACCAATGTTTCATGTGCTCATGCTCATGTTTATTCCATCCTGCCAAACATGCGCCATGTTCAAAATAGTTTGTAGGCAACATGATTACATCATCATAAACTCGCTGAACAGTGGTATTTGAATAAGTAAAGGACTAGATTTGCAAGATCATGAGAGATGATACAGTATCTGAGCAGTGCCAGGGGCGCTACTACCCATTTGTTAACGGGTTACACAACATTAACATAGCCAACGTGTTTGGCATCGTGGCCTAATAAAGAGTTTTGCAAAAGCAACAAATGTCCAGTCTTGTGTCTAAAGGTTTGCAAACAAGCTCCTCAAGCACATCTGCATATTGTAATTTTGTTTACAATGTAATTTTCCTAAATATTTGGCGAATTATTACTTCTGGATGGAGGGAAACTCCAGTGTTAACCAAAGACAACACAATCTTTTTCAATGTTGTTTGCAGAGCACAATGATGTGACATTATGTAAAGCTGAAGTGTGTTTTTAAGGAATATATGTTGAATAAAGTTAGCTTTTCTTATCCAACTAGCAAATTTTGTTCATGTTTTAAGCTTAAACTTAATTTAATTTAGTTATTTATGCTTTAAAAAACGATTTGAAAATGGGACACAAAAACAAACATATTAAAAGCACAGTGGAGCGATAAATGGGCATTGTTCATAACTTCATAAAGTAAAAATTGGAGTAAAAAAAAAAATCTAAAATCTTAAATTTCGCCTTGGCAACTCACTGAAAAAATTGAAGTACTAAAACTGATACAAAAACAAATTAGAGCTAAATAGAAATTTATTAAAAAAAATATAATAATAATAATAATAATAATAATAATAAAAGCATATAAAAAAAATTACTAAAGCTTCAACTAAAATTAAAATGAGCTAAAACTAAAAAACTAAAACTAAAAGCTAATCCAAAATATTAATAAATACTATGATGGTATATAAATAATACTAAAATAACACTGAGCGGTTCAAGTATTATGAATCTAAGATATTTTTGTAAAATGTGAGACTTTTAACGGTCCAACGGGAACTCCGACTATATTGTTAAATCACTTTTGATGAAATGACTTTCCACTTCTCTGTCAGCTAGTGGTGTTTATCTCTGTTCAGAGACTCTTATCTTGAAGCTTTTCTATTCATGTCATATCATTGTTCAAGTTTCCTGTGTTTATGGCCTGTATCCTTTAGTTTCTTTTGATTTCAATAGCGACCCACTGAGTTCACCTGCGTCTAGTTAAGTTGCTCGATTCCGATGCTTGTTTATTTGATTAAGACTGTTCCTCGTCTCTTCTCTTCCTTCATCTTCCCTGCTTAAAATGTAACATCTTTACCAAGTGAACTCCAGACCAGCTTCCAGCAGTTTTACAAATCCAGCTGTACCTAAAACACAACGAACAAAACCCCTCACCTGCCATGGACCACGACGGTCTTCTCCACCCCTCCAGGTAGGACCACGGCGAGCGTTAAATCCTTCTCCAGCAGGTTTTCCTTCTGGTCCATGGCAGGGTGAGGGTATGCTGGGAGCTTGTGGCTCAGTGATGGAGCATCCAGGCTTTTCTGGACAGGAGGAGGAGGAGGTGCTTTGCTTTTCAATGATCTCCTGTTAAACAAAGAGAAAAACGGGTTAAAAACATCAAAGTGTCATACGAATGTTTCGTTGAATTTATGAGTTATAGGTGCAGAAAGCAATTTCTGAGAAACTTGATATTTGGAATCAACCCAAACAAACACACCCCCTTCCCTTCATCGCTCCAAAATACACAAACACGCAATGCAAGAGTGGATGTCTCTTTCATAGCTGAAGCAAAACACTAGTCGCCAGACACTAATGCTCGGTTAATGTAGCAAAAACACTATCCTGTTAAACACACTATATTTAGAGATTCATGACTGTAAAATCAAGAGTGTGAAAACACTAACGCATGCTACATTACACATTTTGCAACACAATAACATAAAAATTGTGCAGCTCGTTTCCATTTGCATGCATGCAATTGCTTTTGGCTGCTGTGACTTTAGACTTCTACGTAAATACCATCTTTGCATGTGAAATAAGTCCTCAAACAAGGCCTGCATGTCACATCCAAAATAGTTTTAAACCCCATCCTCATTCAAAAACAGAACACTGTCAGAAAGATGTGCAAAAATGTTATCATTAGGAGGGGTACAAAAGCTTGTCACAAGGGCAATACCTTTAAAATGACGACTTTGTGCTAGCCTGGTTAAAACCAGACCATTCTCAGTAGTAACTGAGTTATGGTCTGGCAAAGCTTCATTAATAACTCATTTCCAAAGGGGCGTCACCAACGGACGTCGCTCAAATGTCTCTGGACGCAATTGGATAGACCTAAAACCAATCAGAGCGATCGTCATCGTGTAAAGCCATATGCTGCGTCCCTAAGTTACACTACGCCATAAAAGTATGTACTCTTTTTGTGAAGAAAAGGTATTTACTTTTGAATGTGTAGCAAAAAAGTAGGCAAGCTTTGGGACACACTACTTCGTCATCTTTATCGGACGGATCTGTCGCGTGCGTCCTGTCACGTAAACTGCCCTGTCAATCATCTCGTCACAGTTAAAATCCTCTATTAAATCTAATTTAATTTCCTACCGTTTCGGAGAGAAATGTAGTAGCACGTTCATCTGCCAGTGGGTCTTTCATGGAGACTGTCCTCATGTGTTTGCAATTTGAATATAATACATTAAAAGTTGCTGCGCTTCACCAACGGACGTCGCTCAAATGCCTCTGGGCGCAATTGGATCGACCTAAAACCAATCAGAGCGATCGTCATCGTGTAAAGCCCGCCCCAACGTTTCTGATTGGTGCCGCGATTTCGACGGATTAGAAATGGGCTTGAACGAGCTCTTTGCCAGACTACTTGCAGAGCAAATCTAAATTTGCCGGAAGTTGTCTGGGTTTTCCCAGGCTAACTTTGTGCCTTATTTACCCCTAAAAGGTTCATAGTAGTACCTAAGTGTACATATTAGTACTTTGGAGTAGGTTCTACTATGAACCTTTTAGGGGAAAATAAGGCACAAAGTTGTCATTTTAAGGATATGCTATTGCACCCATACTTTTTCTGACAGTGCATGTTTGCAAAGCCTACATATATCATAATAATGCACACTGAGACATGCCACTGTAAAGCACAGGCTGATTTATAACGCAGAGCTAGAAATAGTACAAGGTTTGGCAAACTTTTCCTCATTTTTTGCTTAATTATTTCCTCTATTGTTATCTATCCTTCTTCCTCCCGCATTACCTCACCATGACTGGACACACCAAAAAAGGTCAATGACGTGTAAGTGTGGTCATGTGTGACGTTTCAATAATTTTTTTCACAGCTTAAATTGAATTAATACTCTTTTTTGGACTTGGAGGACATACTCGTCTCTTACCTCAACAGTTCAAGGAACATTATGACCCCTTTAAATCTCATTAGGCCAAGCACTTTACAACACTGTCCAAAAACTTTATTGCTCAATGTGGACAATTTTAGGTTATAGGGCATTGAACACCTCAGGCTGTATTACACCATATGAAGCAGAATGGTTTTGTTTGCATGTTAAATTAATCCAAATATGATGACTCCTGAGAGATGAGAGAATGAATGAACGTTCTGTTCTGCAGAAACAATAATGGTGGACATCAGAAACACAATAAATCACCACCTGCTGTTCCCAAATGTCTCTCAACAGCAGACAATATTTTATATGAACTACCTGATTTTTTATTTGATTTACAAGATTCCCTGTGGAGAGTCAGGAATAGTACAGGCCTAAGGAACAGAGCGCGCAGGAAGTTGGGAAAGCCCCTGAAAATGTGTGCATTAGCATAGCGTGTTTATGTTTGAGTTGGTAGGGCAGGCCAAAGTAAACACAAGGGTTTCTGACACGGTAAGCAGACACATTTAAAACAGACGTTTCAAATAGCAAACGTCCCATTAGTGTCTACCAAAGTGCTCAACAACATACATCTGAAGATTTATTTGCACAAATGGCATTTTTCTTCAAAGGTGCCGTGGCTCGTCCAATCAGAATTCAAGATTCATTGAATTTAATCTGTTATGAAAACACCAAAATAACAAAACACAGCATTGCACGCATCGTTCATAGAAAAGGCAATACCAGAATGCATTAAGACAAAAACAAATAATCCAAAATGGTAGTTTTAACTCTCTCTTCTTTCCATTTGTATCTGTTTCGACCTGAAAGGACTTTTATGCAGTGGATTGAGAGGAATATTATGAATATAATATGGCTTTTAATGGGATAATTTCAAACTATTTCAAACAGTAAATAGAGCCATGGGCCTTGAAGGCTCAAATCAGTCGACCAACTCATCGACTGAGACACAATGCTGATATTTCAAGGTTTCACAACTGTCCACCTCTTTAACCATAACAGCTTTATCAAACCTCTCTGTAATTCCTGAATACTGCAATGCATAGTCTCTCAGGTAATAGCCTAGTTTATAGTTAACAAACATTATCGCCCAGTGAGTGATATATAAGTTGAATATGGTACATCCAAATTTAGCTGTACATACAATACACTCATGTAAACCAATACTATATAGCAAATCTCGACAGCATGATTGCAAAATATAAACTATATTATTTATTGCACAGCTTTATATATAAAAAGTTGGCTGCAACTTAAGTATATCAAACTTTATCTGCATAGTGTATACTCACGTAAGTTTGGGGTCAGTAAGATTTTTTTAATGTTTTTAAAAGAAGTCTCTTCTGCTCACCAAGGCTGCATTTATTTGATAAAAAAATAAAAAAATAAAATAAAAAAAGAGTAATATTGTGAAATATTATGACAATTTAAAATGTTTTCTATTTTAATATATTTTCAACTGTAATTTATTCCTATGATCAAAGCTGAATTTTCAGCATCATTACTCCAGTCTTCAGTGTCACATGATCCTTCAGAAATCATTCTAATATGATGATTTGATGCTCAAGAAACCTTCATTATTATTATCAATGTTGAAAACTGTTGTGTACAATTTTTTTTCAAAATTCTTTGATGAATAGAAAGTTCAAAAGAACAGCATTTATTTAAAATAGAATATTTTCTAACATTATAAATGTCTTTACTGTAGCTTTTGATCAGTTTAACTCATCCTTGATGAATAAAAGTATTGATTTATTTTATTTATTTCCCCCAAAAATAAAAATAAAATTCTTACTGACCCCAAACTTTTGAACGGTAGTGTTTAATGTTACAAAAGCTTTAGATTTCAGATAAATGCTGTTCTTTTGAACTTTCTATTCATCATAGCATCATGAAATAAAAATGTAAATAACTGTTTTACACATTGATAATAATCATAAATGTTTCTTGAGCATCAAAATCATATTAGAATGATTTCTGAAGGATCATGTGACACTGAAGACTGGAGTAATGATGCTGAAAAATCAGCTTTGATCACAGGAATAAATTACACTTTACTGTATATTCACATAGAAAACAGCTGTTTTAAATTGGAATAATATTTCACAATATTACTGTTTTTGTTTGTATTTTTAATCAAATAACTGCAGCCTTGGTGAGCAGAAGATACTTCTTTTAAAAACATAAAAAAATATTACTGACCCCAAACTTTTGAAATATATACACACATACTATGAATTATGAGTTGCAGAGAGCATAACACTTCTGAAATATATTTTTTTGAGAATTAAATACTAAGTTTATGGTAACATTTACTATTACTTTTGTACCCTTTATGTTATGTGTAAAGTCTGAGTCCTGAACCAAAACCTGTTGAGAACCAGTTCTCTCTTCTTACCTTTCTAAATAAGTTCCCAAATCGGAATATTCCAGATTTGTGATGCATTTATTCTAGTCAAAGGAACTTAAACTGTACATTAGTGAGATGAAAGGGACACACGTGGCAGCGGTTTTGCTGTCAGCTGAATATAAATGACAAAGAGCTTCATGGAAACATCTGACAGCATGCATGCATTGTGTGACTTGTTTTGTTGACATGAGAGGCTTGCATGTAAACATGTGACCGGGCTGCAAAGACAAAAGCTGACATGTTGACTGACTACTTTTGATGCTGTTTTTTGGGGGGGAATCTGTGGAATGGACTTTTCACCGCTGGAAAGATGAATGTGTATTTAAATTGGGTCATTTATGTAGTAGAAATGTGAAATTATGTGAAGTTGGTGCCTTCTAGACTGAGAAAAGCCAGAAAATGTATTTTTGGCTCACGTGGATGAAAGACAACAACTCCCAGAATGCACTTGCTTCGCTACCCTACGAGGCCACTCCCAAGCCACGCCTCCCGGTTACAGAGGGCAGTATCGGGAGAAATGATACAGCTAGGCTACTAGTCGACTCGAAACTGAAAAGACGGCGTTTTATCGTGAGATCCCCCTATGGGCGGGTTGAAGACATGCGGGACGAGCTCCTCCTACTGGCTGGAGTCTCTCGCCTCTGGACAAAAAAGCCTCTGATGACGATAAATGACGATTTTTGCGTCATCTGAGTTTTTTTTCCAGACACACAATACAGAAATCTCTCGTCTCAGGGGGACATGAAGGAGGTCATTCGAAAATACTACCGGGTTTACTGATACACAGCTTAATGCTAATCAGTGAAGTATCCCTTTAAGCACAGCTGTGAATCTGAAAGTATAAGCAAATGATGGACGTCTGGGCCTGTATATGACTATGAGAGGCTGATCACAGTGAGTGGATCTGGAGACTATTTGACAACCATCTCCGAACAGTGAATGACACACCGGCGTGTCGGAGCTTGACTGAAGGGAGGCCTTTTCCTGTGACACATCGCCTGAGATCTAAACTCATTCATCATCAGCACAGATAGCTATCATTAAACACAACCACATATCTTCAATAAACTACAGCTCTCACACAAACGCATGCATGCTTTGCTCACAATGGAGGCAAAAAAACTGATCTTTTGGAGTAACGATCTTAAAAATCTGCTTTTTTGTAACTTGAACTGAAAAACATCACATGAAATCAAGATTTGTCAAGTTAGTAAAAAATGTGTTTACAAACTTGATGCAAACCACATTTGTATGCTGTATGCTTTTAAATCCAGTTACAAGCTGATTTTCAAAAGGCAAATTGGATTTTAAGTAGGTTTTTTTTGTCATGTAGAATTCAACATAGACTACAAAAGTTTGGGGTCGGTAAGATTTCTTAATGTTTTTTTTTATACAGTAAAAACAGTAACAGTGTGAAATATTATTATCATCTATCAACCGTTTTATATTTGCATATTTTTTAGGCTAAATCTAATTTATTCCTGTGATTCAATGTCTTCAGTGTCACATGATCCTCCAGAAATCATTCGAACATGCTGATGATTTGCTGAAGAAACATTTATTATTATCACTGTTGAAATAGTTGAGCCGTTTAATATTTTTGTGGAAACCATGACAATTTTTAGTGCAAACACCATCTTATAAACTGACTGAGAAAGCAACTGTAATCAATTAAGTCGGGTTAACAGCATGATGTCATTAAAAACTGACTTAATGACCAGCAGAGTGAAGAAACATGACTAATGTCTCAGTGAATGTTTGCACACATCATTTAATTCATTAATAAGCCAAACCCGCAATGTCTCGATGCATAAACTCAAGAGACATTTGGTCACATAAGGGCACTTCAGATCGCACCTCAACTCTGATATATTCAAAACACCTGTTGTGGGGGGGAAATATCTGAACAACATGTGCATGTGAGTCCTCGAAACAAGAGCGAGGCAAGGCACAGGCCGTCATGCGTTCACCATACAGATCCTAACGCTGGGTAATCTGCATTATCACAGTGACGACTCAACACACACAACATTTTTAGCCTATCTCGGATCATCAGACATCAGTAAACTAAGGTCGTAAGGCTCATTACTGGAATATTTGAAATACCAGAACAGACCCCATCTCCCCCCCCCCCACTGATCTGGCTCAACATGTGAATACATTTCCCCCCAAACTGAAGTATGTAAATTAGAAAAAACTCTCTTATATTTGAGCTTTTTCTCGTCTAGATTCCAGTTCTGCCTACTCTGGACATCTACTAACTTTCATCCTTGGATGCTTTTAAAAGCTATGGATGATATTCACAATATATCGATGAAAATACGTTTTTTACCAACAAACATTTAGCAACTACATGTCTATGTTCGTCAGGAATTCTAGAAAAGAGCCGTTTCATTTTCGCACTTCATTAAAACTGAGCTAAAAATATCCCCCCCAAAAAATACTGTGATGCTGAAAAAAGCCTGTTTACAAAATATGATTTGAGATTACCATTAGGATCAATGGATAAACTTAGAATTTTTGTTGCAAATAAGCTGATTTTAGGCTAAAGCGCAAATGCCTTGACAAATATAAGACCAAATACATCCCAGTCTCACCAACACCAACTCAGCAGTTAAAAATGTTTATTATATACGTCTTGGCATTACTTTGAAATCTGATAAATTCAAAATATGATTTTAAATGCCATATTTCTCATTATTAATAATACAATTTTAAACAGGTCATTAGAGCCGTAGCGCTGCTCACATACATCAAGTGCCGGTTTACCGTTGTGTATTGTCACAGTAATTTCATCTATTCGGTGTGATATTCACACACAAGCTAAAAACGCGAGGCGTGGGCATGTGGAAAACGCAAGATGTCGAGATGCATTTCTTAAAAATTTAATTTGAGCGATGCGTTTTTAAAACGAGACGCTGTTAAAGATGCGAGACGCCGGCGCAACGGTCAAACACATCCGTCTAGCGCGTTTACGTAGAAAAGCAATGGAAGAGTAGCGCAGTGGAACTGAAAAACACCTTCTGTGTTCATTGATACAACAGAACATTCTGATTGTTTATCATGTAGCTGTTATTGAGGAGATAAACATGGCAGATTGTGTACAGACTTTGCTAATAGGGCAGATTTCGGCACCAGTCGGGGGCGGGGCTTGTGTAGGAAAAGCGAACGACTCATTTTGAGACACTGTTTATGATTCATAGGGAACATAAAACGGAGCGGGTTGATTTTTACCGTTGTAGGGTGGTTGTGTACACACACTGCCAACACACATTTATGTTCAAACACCATGTAAAAGTGAATTTTGCATAATAGGTGCCCTTTAAAGACAGTTTCATAAATACAGAAAGTTGTGAGTATGAGATAGGTTTTAACAGTGTCATTGGTTTAAATTTAACTATATAAAAACCACTGAACACCATTAAAAGTCTGATTAAATTGTAATATAAATAATATGTAATACACTATTAAAAATAAATAAAGTTTGTGATTTCTGAAGGATCATGTGACACTGAAGACTGGAGCAATGGCTGCTGAAAATTCAGCTTTGCATCACAGGAATAAATTTCATTTTAAATCTCAATTTTGATTAAATAAATCCTAATTCATAAATGAAAAAATTAAATAACCTAACCCCTAATTCACTTAACCAGAAATGTCATTAACACCCATTCAAACCTGAAATAAGCATTAATTACATCACCTTTAGTCCTTTAATCACTCTAAACTCATCAAGGTGAGAGAGAGAGAGGGTGTGTGTGTGTGTGTGTGTGTGTGTGTGTGTGTGTGTGTGTGTGTGTGTGTGTGTGTGTGAGAGAGAGAGAGAGAGAAAGAAAGAAAGAAAGAAAGAAAGAGAGAGAGAGAGAGAGAGAGAGAAAGAAAGAAAGAAAGAGAGAGAGAGAGAGAGAGAGAGAGAGAGAGAGAGAGAGAGAGAGAGACACACACAAAAACTATTTTACATTCATAGGTTTATGACTTCCTACCATTCAGAACTAAAACACAGAGGCAATGAGTCTTTTGTTAATATTATCAGCTAAGCAGGCATTAAGTGTCCGCCGCCCATTTCCAACAACTTGATTAAATGCTGTGTGGTCCTGTGGGCGGCTGCGAGCCAGCTACAGTAGCCTAATTAATGTTTACAATACTTACTCAGCAAAGACCACTTGCGTTATTAAAGCGCTTAGGGAGAGTGCGGCTATCTGGGGTCACCTGAAATCACTAATACATTATACTATACTGGGAAACAACAGCATGTAGAAGTAGTTCAGGGGGAACCGACACTCAGACTACTCGAATTCCTGGCATTCTGCATTACTGCAGCTGCCATGCGAGGAGCGACAGATGCAATGCTTTGTGGAATTTCATTATCCGAAGGATCAGGCTAACTGTAGTCTGAGATTGTTGGGAGAATGTTTCAAAAGCGTGCATGTTTGCCGAGTAAATCTGGGACAAATGAGCGGGGGTTTCCTTGCGTCCTACTTGGGCATTGTGACGGGCTGCTTCCAGTATTGGCCCTTTGAGGGAAAAGGTGGGTTTGTGTTGTAAGAGCTGAACAATATCCAAAAGACACCTTCCTGATTCACA
>NC_138731.1:41798760-41946260 GCF_965113295.1 Leuciscus leuciscus | reverse complement strand
GCCCTTATAAAAACAGAGGGAATGCTAAAAATGCTTACCGCTGACAGCTACTCCCTGCAGATCTGCTGAAAAGGTGTGATGACCATGAATGAAAGCATTATGTGAGCTACACTTTAAGGTTTTTCCACACATAATAACAGTTCTATTTAGAACCATATCGGTCCTGAAGAACTGTTTTACCGTAAAATGGTTCTTTGTGTTAGAGCTTAGAGTTCTTTATTCTCGCCTAATTGTTTTTTTTATCTGTAACCATCAAAAAATCCTTCCAAAGCCACAAAGCACCTTGTTATTGGTTTTTTGGAGCTCAACCATCCAACTACACAGACTGTCACCACTCAACAGGTACTTAATATCCTTATTATAGGTACAATATGTAGTTTTTTTGCTTTAAAAATAGCAAAAATCACTGTCTATGTTATATTTTTTTTTCACTGTATGAATTAAATATATACTGATTCTTATTAAAGCTACAAAAGTTATTCGGCCGAGAGCAGCGAGTGATTTTCTCTTTGTTTTTTGTTCAAGACCCCAGTTATTGCAAGCCGTTGCGATATGCATATCGCGATATACTGTATACATTTGCGATATTTCGATAATTTCGATATATTGTGCAGCCCTACTAAACACGATGTAAATAAGAGATTAAATTAGCTGAATTTTTTATTATAACGGGAGTTTTCATTCACTCACTTGCATTTAGGGATGGGACTGTATGAAAATTTCATATCACGAACGATAATAGTGACCAAAATTATCGTGATTATCAATATTATCACGGTTTTGTTAAAACGAGATGAAAGTGTTCAAAAATAACTGATGCTCACACTGAAAACATTTTTTATATTTGAAAATCAACAAATAAAACAAGCAGCTCTATGCACTTTTTTAAGCAAGATTATATTCTGTGGCATTTCCTTCCTTAAAATGACCGTCGTCAATAACAACGCATTATAACACATGTATCACAACGGACGCGCACGCACCCTCTCGTTTCATTCAAATACAACTTGCCGTCTTGCATCTCCGTTTTCGATTGTATTGAAAATGAAATCAGAGTTGATTTATTGTTTACTGAGTTTGATAATATTTTTGTGATCATGTAAGATTTAAAACATTAATCTGCCTTCCACCATTCCTTCTCGAATAAAAAAAAACAACAACATTGCGCGCTGCGCCTGCGCCAGCCTGTTGCTGGCTGGACAGGATTTACAGTGAGTTATTAAAATCGCGATAATCAAACACGGTTTTAATGATAATTCAATTTTAAACGATAATACTAACCGTCAGTACATTTTATCGTGGTTTATAGTGAAAACGGTAATCGTCCCATCCCTAATTGCATTGCAGCCGAACTAAAGTGATTGATGTCAGCTTTATACACTATTGTAAGATTCTGTATAGCATATTCAAAGTATGGTTCTTTAATGGAACCTTATAGAAAGGGTTCTATTTAGCACCAACAAAGGTTCTGCAATTGTTACCATCAGAAAAGCCCTAATTGTGTTCAGAACCATTTTTTTTAAGAGTGTTGGAAATAAAGGCTCCATGCTGCATAAATAACCCTTGGAAAGACAAAACACCAGTGAGGTCTCTTTAATATTTCAATGCAAATTATAGATTAAATGGAGAGGACTTTTTTTTTTTTTAAGACCCAAATTTGACATTGGACATCAAAGTAGAAAAGTGTCCGGGATGTGATGCAAGAAGAAGTGGCTTCGATTGAAAAGGGGTGTTTGATGGGCAGAGGAGGATATTCCCTACGGACAGACAAAACACAGATCCAGGGCCACAGCTGGTAATATGGTAAGAGAAGGTCGCTCACCGTAAACACAAGCTGTTTAGAGAAGGTCTGGAAAGGCCATTACTCCCAAAGCATTGTGGGATGGGAAGATAGAGGAAGAAAATAACACAGAGACTCTGTGTGAATCACATCCTCTGTGCATGCCCTATTATTTCAAGAGAAACAAAATGTTTTCCCTGAACTGTGCTTGTACTCAAAATGTTACCACATCGAAACCATTCTCTCACCTTATAATTAGTCAGACTACACTGGAAATAGGGGTGGGTGATGGACCAGTTGAACCTGATTCAAATGTCAATTTGAATAAAATTTGGTTAGTTTGGAAGATATTTGAGAATCGGTTCACGGGAATGTTACTATCAGATAGGCAATGGCTGTTATTTATAAATAATATATCGTATTTTTATATCTTTTTTTTTTTGTGCTATTTATTTTATGCACTACGTATTAAAATAACTTCTAACTACTGCAACAGAATCAGCTTATGATGTTTGTCTCTTGCAAACTAAGTCAACTAAATTAATATAATAGTCTGACAAAGCAAATAATAATGCATAGTAATTACATATGATATATTATTAAAAAAAAATTATAAAACAAATAATCATAATGCAAATAATCGTGCATAATAAGTAAATAAAAATAAATAAAAAATGTAAAAATAATAAGGAACTTAATGCAATTGCGGAAATACAAGTAAATAGGTTCAAAAATAAAAATAAATAAATAAATAATAAATATATAGGCTATATATATTTTAAATAAATAAAAATGTAATTATAGAATGTTAAGAATATTTTAAAAATGATTAAAATAAAAGATTTGCTCAATTTATAAAATTAACGAAATAAAATTAGTAAATAAGTAGTAAATAAGTTTCTGCATTGCATAAGTTCTCTTCAATAGATCCTGAGTCTTCGACACAAACACGATTCATCCACACTGATCTTAAGGCCCAATCAAACGGCTTATAAAAAGGCCACAGAACGTTTTAAAGATGCAACAGCGCTTTCATGTTGTTTTAGAATACAAACGCAAATGGCTGTGCATTCATTTGTGATTTAATTATAGCTGTCACAGGATATGTATGTATTTGTGTAATTTACCATGCGCTTATAAAACCATGTGCTTATTGTGTTGCGTGAAATGGCAAATTTGGGAGAAGCTTTGGCGCTTTGAACTCAATGAGAGCGAAACTGTCAAAGCCGTTGCGGTGTTGATGGTGTCCCCTCTTCCCCTTCCGCAACTTATTCCGCAAATAGTACACTATTTATAAGTATAAAAAGCAATGTAACTACTAGTTAAACTTATTGCAAAGAAAATACTACTGTTTTTACATAGTGTAAATAGAATCTATTGCTAGATTATAGCAATATAATTGTTTTCTATTGAAAAATTATTTTTAAAAAAAAATATTTAAAAAATTATTATAATAATAAAAAAAAAATTTAAAAAAACATTTAAGATTTTAATTTCATAAAAAAAAAAAAAAAAAAAAAATTTATTCTAGTGAAAAATTCTGTTTCACTGCTGAAACAGGGGGTTTCGTGACCCTTTAAAATACTGTGTTGGGTCACCTTTTGATGTCCAAAGTAAAACAAGTTGTGATCTAACCAACGGATCTAAGGAACATTACAAACCACTTTTGTGATAAACTAGACCGCCTCATTCAAGCCGCTTAACAACGGTCTCTGAAAACCAAATGGAAACAACTCCATCTCACCAGGAAGCCAAAGAGACATAGGCCAAAACAAGAAGGTCATAGTGTTTAACACTGCATTTACTGTACGTTCACCATTGAAGCAACTCTCCCATGACGAGCCAGAAGGGGGAGGCGTGGCGTACAATACAGATATAATGCTCAATTTGGGATTCAGAACTCACTGGGTGATCCATATGCGACCCGCAAATGACCCCATGCTTTACAGGTCATGCAAGAGGGTCAATGTACTGCCTGATGAACTCTCACTCTTCCAGTTCACCCACGCGTCTCTCCGGGTTCACATATGTCCCGACCTCGACATTCCCATCGCAGAGTCTCTAGATACAGAAAAGTCAAGGGAAAAACATCTCCTTCTCTACAGAGACTGGTCAAAACATCTGCCAAGTATTTTAGATAAGCAAAGCAGAAGGGAAACGGTTCAGATCACATGCTCGCAGCCTCGCTGGGATATTTTGTACCTCTTAGAAGATAAGTAGACCGGAATTAAATGCTTAGCTTACTTGAAGACCTGTGAAATCCAAATCCACTAAACGTGTTGTATGCTGAGATGTGCGGGAATATTCAGGAGTATAAAAAGGTTGCAAGAGCTCCTTATTAGCAGAAGAGCCAACATTTACATAAAAGTAAAAAGGGAAGTATTTCCCCTGGAGTTCGAATTAAAAACTATTACACTGAATCCTTTCTTCTGAGACAAAGGGACATTGTCTGCCGAGACACACTTGCCAGAGATACACCAGTCAGTGTTTTCCTTCTTAGCCAATCACACACACAGTAGCGTCCAAAAGTCACCGGGTGGCCAAATTCTAGACTTCACAACACTGATCTTCATCACCGCTTGGGTTTGCAATGCAAGGTCAGAGATGCTAATGCATTCATTGTTCTGTCTTAGAGTCATGACTTGGTGTGTGTGTTTTTTTTTTTTGCACAAATTTTTGTATCACACAAATTATGAAATTCAAGAATATTTGGCATAGGTACAAAAATATAGTCAATAAATTTAAATAAATAAAATCAAATATTAAAAATATAATAAAAATGATATAAAATAAATAATCAAAATACAAATAATAAGGCAACTAAACAAATAATCATGCATAGCAAGTAAATATTAATTAAATAAAAAAATTTTTTTTTTAAATTAATAGTCAAGGACTAAAAGCCACAATTTTGATTTCATGAGATCTCTACGGCATTAAATATTAATTAAATATTGCATAGCAAGTAAATATTAATTAAATAAAAAAAACAAAAATCAAAATGAATAGTCAAGGACTAAAAGCCACAATTTTGATTTCATGAGATCTCTACGGCATTAAATATTAATTAAATATTGCATAGCAAGTAAATATTAATTAAATAAATAAAACAAAAATCAAAATGAATAGTCAAGGACTAAAAGCCACAATTTTGATTTCATGAGCTCTCTATGGCATTATAAAGGTGCATGCAAACAATATGCATGATAAAAAAAAAGCCTTAAATTTGATTTGATCGCTGTTGGACACCTACACCAGAATTAAATGAGTAAATCACAAGAAGATAGTACAATAAAAATATATGTGTGTAGACAGCAATGATTTCTAATGAAATCTGAGTACCTGACACAGGGAATAAAACACAAGAGATTTTTATAACAAGATGGACACACTTGATAGAAGTCATTACGAGTTGGCGAGCTCAGCGGCCTGAAATCCAGTCCCTGAATGACTATGATGTCTAAGTTATGCGGCAGATGGACATTTATACCTCTCGTGTTACATTGAAAAATGAGGAGGAGGGGAAATTGTCGTCTTTTTCATAGTTTTATGTGCTGGAAAACAATTTGTCTTGTTATATTAAAATATTGTGTGCAATGTGGGAGCAGGTTTAAACTCGATTATTACATTTTCTGTAGAAGATGCAAGTGGTGTTTTCCCATGCAGATTCACTGCCATGATGCAAGGGTGTTGCTAAGGGGTTGCTAGGGTCGTATCATAAAAGTAACAGCACTCTTCTCTTCGAAAAAATGGCACATTTTGAGGTGTCATTCATGACTGTGACATAAACAGTGGGGAATTGTAATACTAAGTCTTTGTAGTTTGACCAAATAATGAACCACAAATATAAGTAAAAGTGAAATTGCTTAAAGCCAACTCTGACCAAAGTCTGACTTTCTAAGTTACATCCGTTTTCCATAATTTGCATTAAAAACAATCCATAACTCGAATTTATGTTCATAAAAAATTGTTCATAAAAAATTATACAAATAAATAATGATGATGATAAACTGCCACATCGGGACACATCAGATTGTCAGACTACTATTATTTATTATTATTAAAGAGTAATGAGATAAATAATATTAAAAATAAGAATAATACAAATCATAATACTACAGTATTATTATTACATAATTAATATTATAAACAATATTTTTTTATAATTATTAAATAATTAATACAATATATTTATAGAATTAAATCAATATAAAATAGTATTAAAATAATAATACAAAATTAGTTAATAATAATAATAAGACTGCCATATCAGATTCCAAAAATAAATAAATGTAAAAAATAAGAATACTACAAATGATAATACTACAGTATTATTATTAAATAATTAATATTATAAACAATATTTTTTTATAATTATTAAATAATAATTAATAAAATATATTTATAGCATTAAATCAATATAAAATAGTATTAAAATAATTATACAAAATTTATAAATAATAATAATAATAATAATAATAATAATAATAATAATAATAAGACTACCATATCAGATTCCAAAAATAAATAAATGTAAAAAATAAGAATACTACAAATGATAATACTACAGTATTATTATTAAATAATTAATATTATAAACAATATTTTTTTATAATTATTAAATAATAATTAATAAAATATATTTATAGCATTAAATCAATATAAAATAGTATTAAAATAATTATACAAAATTAATAAATAATAATAATAATAATAATAATAATAATAATAAGACTACCATATCAGATTCCAAAAATAAATAAATGTAAAAAATAAGAATACTACAAATGATAATACTACAGTATTATTATTAAATAATTAATATTATAAACAATATTTTTTTATAATTATTAAATAATAATTAATAAAATATATTTATAGCATTAAATCAATATAAAATAGTATTAAAATAATAATACAAAATTAGTTATTATTAATAATAATAAAAAATAATAATGCCACATCAGATTCCAAAAATAAATAAATGTAAAAAAGTCACACATTTATCACTTCTAAAACGTCAGCAGAACCACGAAACGCATTTATAAGCGAGGCTGACTCTGATGCATGATAGATGGATTTAATTTCAGAGTAAAGAAAAAAAAATGAAGTGGAAAAGTCTTCAATAGAGCATTTCTTCAAGAAATCTGTGAGCTCTTTCAGTTCCCACAGGCAGGTTCAGTGTGTTTTTATGACGTGAGGAGACGATCTCAAAGCGTAGACAGAGTTTTTTGTTGTTGTTGTTGTGCCTAGTCATTAAAAAGAGTCGGTTCATAAGACTAATGTGTTTATGAATCAGACTACAAGCAACACAATGATTCAGCTAAAAAATTAGTGCCGGAAACACTGTCAGAGAATGTGGACATTCAACTTTTAGTAACACCAAATATCATGAAAACCCCAATTGTCCAATTTGTATTTTTGATGCCGATGTCTGTCCTCAAGACAAGTGTCGTCTTTGTACATGCAAGCACACATGTGCATTCTAGCACACTCGAACACACAACACTGACAGCTTCCAGTTGCGCCAACAAATGTGTAACACTTGAGGAACTCAATGTGCATCATCTTCTGGAACGCAACATTTAAAAGGACAGCATGTCTGACGGATAGTGTAACTCCCCCGAAAAACACAAGGCACACACCAAACTAATCAATTTAGAGCATTTTCCTTCTTGCTGCATTCAAAGCAGTTTACGGTCACTGCCTGCAGGCCTGACAGCAAAACAAAGAGCCCCCATTCTCCTGTGTTCTCTGGAGTCCTGCCACATGCTCTTTCAGTGCTCGGAGAAACACAACATGGAGAAATAAAGGCCTTGTATTCTTCAGACAGGAAAGGCAGTGCGAAATCAGGAGTTCTCATGTTCCACAGAGAGAAATACTGCATTAAGTCCTCATGGAAGTGTTGAGGAGGCTGGAGTGCTAAATACAGCTGTTGAGAGAGAGAGAGAGAGAGAGAGAGAGAGAGCATGTGTATATGTATGTGTGGAATGTGGAGGAGTCAAGACGTATGGTATGCACAGAAGATCTATGGTGTCCACAGATACTGGCTCTGCTCCAAATCCTAGTGAGCTTTCTATACGTAAGCAGCATTTTAAGACATCATGCACACAACATAGGAAACATTAATATGCTGATAGATTCTATGGCAGCATTGCATGTGTTCTTCTCAGAGAAGATAATGGCAGAATACATTTGGACAAAAACACATTGCAGATGAAGCAACACTATTCATAATAATAATAATAATGATTTAATATGGAAAAATAGCTATGAAATCCTCAATCCAACTAAAGACTGACTAGCAGTGTTGGGTGAGTTACTTTAAAAAAGTAATTAGTTATAGTTACTAGTTACTTCTCACAAAAAGAGTTAGTAACTGAGTTACATCATTACAAAAGTAACTAATTATCAGGGAAAGTAACTATTGCGTTATTTAAAAAAAAAAAGAAAGAAAAAAAAAAGAATTTAAATATGTGAAATAACTTGGATATCCCCAATATTAAATATGTTAAATGAATGAAATGGAAACTAAATAGAATAAATTATTATTATAAAACATTGTACACTAATCTACACTATTTTAATGTTGCTGTGATTGACACCCACTGATCTATATAATGACATATATGCTTTTTTATATATATATATATATATTTTTTTTTTTTTTGAAAGAAGTCTCTTATGTTCACCAAGGCTGCATTTACTTAATTAGCAATACATTAATAACAATAATATTGTAAAATATTATTACCATTTCAAATACCAGTTTTTTATTTGAATATATTTTAAAATGTAATTTATTCCTGTGATGCAAAGCTGAATTTTCAGCATCATTACTCCAGTCTTCAGTGTCACATGATCCTTCAGAAATCATTCTAATATGCTGATTTTCTGCTCAAAAATAATTTATTATAATTTTTCACAATTTTTGTGTGGAAACTGTGATAATTTTTTCAGAATTCTTATATGACTAGAAAGTTCAAAAGAACAGCATTTATTTTAAATAGAAATCTTTTATAACATTAGTAATGTCTTTACTGTCACTTTCAATTTAAAAGTGAAAGTGAATGTATCCTTGCTGGGGGGAAAAAGTATTCATGTCACTAAAAAAATAACTAAAATCTTACTGACCCCAAACTTTTGAATGGCAATGTATTTTTATGCTACACATTTAGGCTGCATATGTAAAGCGTACCAAATCAGCAACCATGAGGTTTCATTTCAGATAGGGTGCGCCCTATAGGCAGTAGACAGTAAGGTTTTTGAACAGAGCCATTGTTTTCATTCTGCTAGGCTTGTCGCCACAAGATAACATACTCAAGTAAGCAAATTAAGCAAGTATTTAATGATGCTACTATGCTACAACTCACGTGTACTATATTTAAAGGGATAGTTTACTCAAGAATTCAAATATGTCAACATACATCATAACAAAAATAAAATAAAATAGCCCGTATACACACCTGTGCTTTTTTTTTCAGCACTAACTCTCCAATCCAAATGCATGTTTCCATATACACACAAACATTCTTCTATGCACATTTTGAGCAACATTAAGGCGAGTAAATGATGAGCAAACTTTCATTTTCTGATATCCAATATGAGAAAGAGAACTATCCCTTGGCATGCGATATCAAACGTAAAGAGTCACTTTAGCTTCAAATTGCCTCAGGCTGTAGATGTCTACATTTTCCAGACTAGCCATTGTTGTAAAAGTGTTTTAGGGAGTTGTCTCTTAAAGCCAAACCTTACACGGTAAACAGGACATGTTTAAATGCTGGACTATTAATCATTCTGTTGATTCTATTGAGAAAACACCCAACCTGAAACCTTTCATATCCTGCAAAGTGTTCATAAGTCTCAGACAAATATTCAACGTAGACAGCCTTACTAGGAGTTTAAATCAGACAATTTATCACGATATGATATCGATTCTCTCAGTAAAAGATACGATATTTGCAGATATCTCAAAAAATTATGCGATAAGATTATGTTTCGATTCGATTCAGGGCTATATCAATTGATTTATCGATATTTAGATTTTATGTGCCAAGTTTACACAACCAGTTACATTTTTACCAACTCACAAATGCAACCAAAATATATAACATTAACTTTTATTTAAAGGGGTGGTATAATGCCCTTTTCACAAGATGTAAAATAAGTCTCTGATGTCCCCAGAGTGTGTATGTGAAGTTTTAGCTCAAAATACCCCACAGATATTTTTATATAGCATGTTAAAATTCTCACTTTTTGAGGGTGAGCAAAAACGCACCGTTTTTGTGTCTGTCCCTTTAAATGCAAATGAGCTGCTGCTCCCGGCACAGAGGGCGGAGCTTCAACAGCTTGCACTCACACAGACATGCACTGAAAATGTCAAAAACTTTTAGCCTTTTATGTTCAAACCGGAGTCAGACAATGATGGAGAGACTCAAGAAGAAGTGACAACATGTAGAAGCAACAGGACATTTCTGAATGGTTAGTTGATGAATTTATGTAGTTTATGTGTAGTTATCTTCTAGTCATTGATTAGCATATTCTGTCTTGATAATCTATAAATCGTGTTCCGGGGGCGGGGTTTATGCTAATTTTAGGGTTAGTGATGTCACTAATCCGGGAGGAATGTCGTGTAGTCCCTACCAGCCGTTTGTTATAGTCCTTAAAAAGCAGTTTCTTTAAAATAAATACTTCTTCTTTAGAAGAAATTGATACATTGTATCGTTAGACGTTTGATCAATGCATCGGCTATACAAGGAAGTGTTGTAAGGCAGTTGCTATGGTGTTCTGACTGGTTTCCAGAGGTTTCAGGTTTATTCTGGATGGGATGCTCTGATGGTATCTAGGGTGTTGCTAGGTGGATTGTAGACTATCCTGGGTGGTTTCCAGAAGTTCATTATCAAGCCAACATAACATCACTCTTCTTATACTGTAGCTTTTCAACAGCGGATTGGATAGAACAGCTGTGTGTGTGTTAGTAGTACAGTATATGAGCGTATGCAGAGGGAAAGCTGGAGTGTGAGAAAGTAATGGAAACATCTGCAACAACACTCAAGTGCTTCCATACCCTGTCCCTAAGGTGACACTTTGTTGTCAAGGCCTGGTCCGTGCTGCACTGAGGTAAAAGTGTCTGTGCTGATCATGTGGAAATTACTACAGATCACACAGGATGACATCATAAGCGAGTAAACATTCCTGCAGTTATTCTCAACACCGAAGCTGTTCGTCCAGCTTTGAATTCCAAGAACAGATGTCAAGAGTAAAAGAAGCCAAACTGCAGCAGCACACAATAGAGTCCTGCCAACACCTGCGAAGTTCCACATCTTGCTTTCATATTTGCAGAGATCAAACTTAAATTCCCCTCATTTGTCAGTCTCTTCTTTTACCATTCCGAGCTTCCAGAATATGAAACCACTGCTAAATGCGGGCACATCTGCAGTCGCTGTACGTTATTAGCAGGCCCGTATTATCTGCACTTTTTTGGGGGGAGGAAATCGGCAAAACAGATTTAAATATTGTCATATGTGTTGCATGGATTGTGAAAGTGCAACACTTGCATTGGTAGCTGGAAGCATTGTCAAATTAGCTACAATATTTCATAAACAAACACAGAAAATTACTTTGTTTATGACATGCATTTACTGCGATTCAGTAGGACTGGTAATCAATTCAGATTTTCCAATTCAATTAGGCTACTCCAAATCCGACTGAAGTCCGATCAGATTTTGCAAGTGTGAACAGCAAAAAATTAAAGATAAAATAAATAATAAATCACAGGAAATGCAGTTTCGAGTTACATTCATATGTGGTTTGAAATCCTATTCGAATCACATTTCTGGATATCCGTTTCAGTCTGATTGCTCTGATCAGATTTCACGTGGTTTTTGTGACTTTCTCACGGCATGTCAAACGTAAACATCAGACGTTGTTATGGGAAACATGCTGAAAGTCACTGCAGAAACAAGGTTTCTGACAATGGCAATGGCAATGTTTTGAAACCGGTAGAGACGACGGCATGGAATAAAGCCGCTCATACCAGCCTCCTCCGTTTCTGCCGCTGCCTCAGACGACGCAGTAGTCCAGCGCACACATCGTCATGTTGCACATAAGACAACATCTGTTTTGCAAATCCCTCCATGCTGCGGCTGTTGTTGTTGGTTTTGGCATAGAAGCCAATCCAGATATTCTTGAAAACTAAAGAGCGGCATGGGACACACAAATCAAATCTGAACAGTTGCGATGAACAACATGGACAGTCAATAATTTTAGATGGGATTCCAAGCGGATACACAAATAATCAGATTTGGACTGAGAGTGTGAACAGAGCCAGATACAAATGCTCTTGATTCAATTTGATTCAATTTCAATTTGTTTGAATTCAATTCTGATTCATTTGAGTCAAGTTGTATTTGTCAGTTGTAAAGTCCATTTTGCTTCTTCATTCTTACATACAAATACTATCTCATTGCTTAGGCAGTGTTTAATTACGCTACATTTATTTATTTATCAGACGTCTTTTTCGTCGTCTTTCCCAGCAAGCAAATTTTGCGTTTAAAAGACGCCTAATAGCCATCAAAACACAGCCCTGACGTCTAGGCTAAAACAAGGCAAAATTCGGGCTGTCAGTGAAAATTGAATAGACGTCTAACAATAGCCCAAGAATAGACGCACAGGCTACGCATAGAACATGTCAACCAAACCAAACACCTTGTAATCAGTGTTAACTTTGCTTAGGCTACATGATGGAATATCATACATCTTGCAAGTTATTTTGGCAAAATGATATGTAACCAAATTCAATGTTATTTTGGCTAGAAATGGGCTACTTATGGTCGGGTCTATAGTTAACCTAGACGGTGAAATGATGGCTATTGCTTGCTGTGTAGGAACCAACAATATTCATAGTACACTATGCCAGGTTTAAGGTATAAACAAGATTAGATCAGTTTCAAATTGGTAGCGTTTTTTTTTAAACTATATATAATTTTTTTTTTTAAATCATGCATTCGTGAATCAGAGTACACTGGTTGTGTTTCATATGGAGATTGCGATTGACCGGAAAAACTATACTTTTAGCCAGACCGATGCAGACCCCAAAAATACAACGTGCAAAAGGACCTGCAGGGGAATAGAGTGAAATCAAACTCATGTTTTTTGAAATTTTCAAACCTCATGTGAAAACTGTGTAAATCAATTGTGTAACTTGGCAAAAGGCTGGGAATTTTGAATTTACAAACAAGAGTTGCACCACAGACATAAGACGGTTGATGGCCTGATGCCCTGCAGTGCCAGAGAAACCCGAATCCTGCTCCCGAATTACACAACAATTTCTGTGCGGTTAAAGGGATATTTCACCGCTGGAAAGATGAATGTGTATTTAAATTGGGTCATTTATGTAGCAGATACTTAAATTATTTTAGAAGTTGGTGCATTCTAGACTGAGAAAAGCAAGAAAATTTATTTTTGGCTCATGTGGATGAAAGACAACAACTCCCAGAATGCACTTGCTTCGCTGCCCAATGAGGACACTCCCAAGCCACGCCTACCGGTTACAGAGGGCAGTATCGGAAGAAATGATACAGCTAGGCTACTAGTCGACTCGAAACTGAAAAGACAGCGTTTTATCGTGAGATCCCCCTATGGGCGGGTTGAAGACATGCGGGACAAGCTCCTCCTACTGGCTGGAGTCTCTCGCCTCTGGACAAAAAAGCCTCTGATGACGATAAATGACGATTTTTGCGTCATCTGAGTTTTTTTTTCCAGACACACAATACAGAAATCTCTGGTCTCAGGGGGACATGAGGGAGGGAAGCACGGTCACTCGAAAATACTACCGGGTTTCTACTGATACAAAGCCTAATGCTAATCGGTGAAGTATCCCTTTAAGAGTCACGCTGTTTACCACAACAAAACGTTCCCGCTGTAAACCCCACCGACAGCACTAATCAACTGATCCTGGGTGCAAAATGAAAGCACTTGTGTGACGCTCAAAAGACTCTTATAAGAAAGCCTTAAAAATATCAGACACGCCTCTGATTAAAATCACAATAACACAGGGATGTGCTCATAGCATCGTGGGAGAGGTAGCGTGTGTGTGTGTGCGTGCATGTGTGTGTGTGTGTGTGAGAGAGATATAATAATGCAGAAAAAGAGAGTTATGAGAACGTGCTGGAAAATATCTCTCCGATTTCATAGAAAACGCTTCCAGCCATTGGAAAGCTCTCAGCTGACATCATCCTTTGCTAGCAAAACTCAACCCATGGAGCACAAATTTCCAAAGTCTTAAAGTCCAAAGTGTGTTAATAAAGATCATATTTGACGCTAATGCATATGGAGGATTCAACGTCCAGATCTCCTCACTCATGATACAGACGGCTAATCGGCCTCATGTGGTTTTCAAAGACCGGTTCTGTGTCTGGTTTGTGTATTTTAAATGTCCTAGTCTGATTCTGAGACTGTAGTATTGCCCCCACAGACATGGATTATTACACCAGATAAGTACATTTGGCTCTGAGGTCAAATTAACAAGCCTCACATTGAACGCAGCAACCATTTTTCCTGTAATCTCCAGTCTTATCTAAGAGGGAAATTAAAACTGTAGACCCCGTTCTCCGCTCGACGACTCTTGTCCAGTAATGTAACAAATGCAATTACATCCTCATTTCCCCAGCAAAGAAATTAACCAGGAGAATTTTGCCAGAGATTTTGCAGAGACTCCCCCTCCCCTAAAGTTCATTTCCCATGACCTCCACATGTGTCCAAGAGCGTTTCTCAGCTCTGCTCTGCAGGCAGGAAATGCACCGAGGTCAAAGGTCGAGGCTATGCCTGCGACAACAGAGACTTTAATTACAGTCAGACTGTCTTGTAAACAAGCACACAATGTCTAAATCTTCACTCATAAACAGCCCAGTCTACAGTGACCGATCGCACAAATGTCAATCCTGCCCAATGCATTGCATTCATACATTTATTATGAACGCTTATTCCAGAACTCACATTATGCATGTGCAATAAACTGCTTGAAAACTGGGAAAAAAATTTAAAGTACTAACTTTTCCCCAATTCTCCTCATTCCACGTTATCTTTAAATCCACAATATGGAAGAACAAACACACATGCATTAGTATTACAATCTTTCATGACACTTTCCTACAGACTCAAATATCCACACTTACTGTACAACTGGATAATTTCTACAATGCTTGTAATGCATTGCAAATGTTTCAATCGTTACTCAATTTATAGTTCTTCCTGTGTCTTCACATTCTATCCGAAGAATATCTTTTACCTAACAGAAGCTAGTTGACGACATCATCCTCAAGGAAGTGACATCATCATGTTGATGGGAAAACAACAACAGCACGAACATATTTGATAACATTAAAAATCTGTATGATGTCAAAACTTTAAATGTACCTCTTGACCTAAACTGATTGCTAAGCATTGTAATAACAGGAAAAAGTTATAATATCGAAGATTTCGAGACAAACAAGCATATTCAAAGTTCAAGACATACTGTATAACACAACTACTCTAAACAGATGAAACCCAGAGTTAAGGAGTAAATCTTTTAGTGCTTACGGTGTACCTTCGGTCAGGCGGTCGGCTGTGCGCGTTGCCATCCATCCCTGCCGCGGCCTGCATGGCTCTGAAATCCCTGGCACTGAAGAACAGAGAGCAAACACTACTCACTCGTGGCACAGTGACTATAAAGGGAGTGCTGACAGATTAAGAGGTTAAACTCGACGAGTCAGTTTTGCAGAAGGTGGTTCTTCATGCCAAATAGTCAATAGTGGGCATGGTTCCCTTGTTGAAAAAACAAACATCTTCATTTTACACCAGACTAGCTGGTTTGCTGCTCTCCCAACAAGGCTGGTCTATGGGCTGGGTTAAGAAGGGCCACTTTTAAGATGGTCAAGACCAGCTTAAACCACTCAGGACCAGCAAACCAGCTTAGGAAGTTTTATATTATTATTATTATTATTATTATTATTATTATTATTTCAGAAGGGTGTGTAGAGGTGTGTTCCCAGGAAGGAAGGATCTTTACTGGCTGTCACAAAGAAAGCCACTTTTATTTAGCGAGCAAGCAAAAATTATTAGTCTAGAGATGTGATTCAAACGTGACTAGGGTTCGAATCCAGCCTCAACATAATAGTATCATTTAACCAAAAAAATTTGCAAATGAACTAATCAGACTACCCTGCAGTTTTGTCTTATGGAAAATAACATTGTGAGAACTAATTTTGTAGTCAACAGGCAGGGGGAAACAGTGCGCTTTTGCTGGCTGTCAACTGTCAAGAAAATGTCAAAAACATCATCATGCAATTCAAAGACCTAAAATAGTTTTTCGGGGAGGACACAACTATAATGGCAAAAAATAAATAAACTACAATAAAACTATTTCATAAAAAATACCTCTAAAAATGGTTGAAAAAAAACTAATTCGTTTTTAACAAATTAGCCGGTGTGATTGTGTTCAAGACCACACAAGTTCGAATCCCGTCTCAACATACTTTTTTTTTACTAGCAAAACAAAAAATAGACTTAACAGCAAGTCATCACTAGGAAGCAATTTTGGCATTTTGTATTCATAATTCATTTTGTGGTTCATGAATAAAACGATCATAATAGTTTGAATGAGAATGACGCAATTGAAACGTTACCTTGATCGCCGTTGAAGTTTCGCGTGGCTGTCAACTGTCATCAGTCTCGTCAAAACACCATCATCAACAACAACTTCACCACGTTTTGGAGCGTTTCTGCAGACTTAAAGCACTCCTTCTTGGTCCCTGCATCACTTCTGTCCCGTTACCCCCTTAAAATTCTGCAACTCCCACCATATTTTCCAGAGTCCTCCCCCTGTCAACAGACGCTCCTCTGTTCCTATTTAAACGAGGGAAGACGGCAGCTTCGCATATTCAAGTCATGACACGATGAGTTACAGTCGCTTACATCTTCACGCTAGATTAATCGACTGGTCACACTCCGGATTTACACATTTGCATGTCGCCCCCGAGAAGAAAAGTCACAACAAAGCAGTGAATGTGCTCTAATCCTGTACAGTAATGCCATGCGAGAGATTAAAGTTTGTTTGAGGCGAGCCTTCCACAGTCTTCTCAAAACGCTGCGTGATTAATTCATAAATATCATTATGATATATTAGTAAAATGTTGATTGGCATGCCAATGGTGTAAAACTAAAGGATGATCATTAAGTAGGCTACATTTGGTCATGGAGGATTTTAGATGGGCTACACTTGACGTGGCGAACCAAAACTGGTAAAATAGCGACATCTAGTGATAGAACTGCGGTATTACTTATTTTTCAGACGCCTTCACCAAAATAAAATTTGTAATTATTTACTCACCTTCATGTCGTTTAAAAGACGTAAGTTCTGCTCATACATCTAAGGAGAGTTTCTGAAGAATATCCAATGAGAAATCTTTCATAAAACAATAGACATATTCAGGGTCTTTTGTCAAGAAGACAAAAAAAAAAAAAAAGTGGCCTCGTGCTTTTAGCGTGGACCTTTTTCCAGACTGTGATGACGCGTTTTAACGGTCATCAGCATCGTAAATCTTGCAGTTATTTATATATATTTATGTATGTACATTTATACAATTTTACTTTGTATTATGTATTACCTTTGCATCAAATGGCAACTAGGCCTAGTTAACGCTGCTGTGAGGGTGTTTCTTATACAGCGTATGGGAGTGACAGACAGTCAAATTATTGACGTCTTTCTGTCTTCTGACTGCCGTTATCAATCTCTCTCTATTTTTTTCTTCCTTTTGAAAGTTGTGAAAACACTATTGTGGAGTTTTTGTTTTGCTATTTCAGGAAATGGGAACACGAAAAAGTATATTAATGTAGTCTTTCATTCACGACTTCCGCTTCTGAGAAAACCGGAAATTTGAAAAGGGTCAATTCAGATTAACTCAGTGTTGTCATTGTGTTTAAGCAAGCATTTATGTAGAATACAGGAGTTTATAAGCAAAGAGGTCGTCAAAATACACGACAGACTCCGTTTGGAGTGTCGTGCTATTGCTATTCTGAGGAAATATCTATATGTTTAGGCTACGTGATATTCACAAAGTAGCGAAATTGGGGTCGACATGAAGTCTCAATTTAATTCCTTGAATTTCAAGTCATTTTGTTTGCGAGTCAAGTTTCGAGTAGGCCTATCTCCGGTTAACCAAAGCACACCACACTTCCCACACACTAACTAGATTATTTGACCAATTCAATTAAACCCAACTAGGCTACAGACAAACATCACGGGAGGATTTTCTTTTTCTAAAAGTCACCATGAACATTTCCATGACATCCCGAGGAAACAGCTTAAATATGTTTTGAATAAATTGAGTAATCTTTTGTCTTGAGACTAATTTCATACATAGGCCTAGCGTTTCATATCCAATCTTAAAGGGATAGTTCACCCAAAAATAAAAATGTTGTCATAATTTTCTCACCCTCATGTTGTTTTAAACCTGTGATGAGTTTCTTTGTTCTGTTACGCAAAAGAAGATATTCTGAAGAATGTTGGTAACCAAACAGTTTCTGGTCTCTATTGACTTCCACAGGATTTTGTTTTCATAATGTGGAAGTCAATGGGGACCAGCAACTTTTTCGTTGCCAACGTCCTTTAAAATATATTATTTTTGTGTTCAACAAAACAAATAAACTCATACAGTTATAAACCAACATGAGGGTGAGGAAATGATGACAGAATGTTCATATTTGGGTGAACCATTCCTTTTAAATAATAAAAATCAATCCAACGATATTATAGTGACTGAAACCCATAAACACCTCCATATAACTTGCAAATATGCAGCTTTTCTGTTCTTGTTTTTGTTTTATACTGTGTTTATAAAACCGATTGATTTAAGCAGTGTAGGCCTTAATTTCTTTCTCCATTGCATTCATTCAAACTGACCCTAACGTTCAGCTAAAGTTCAAAGAGGGAAAGATTATCAGTGAATAAACTTAAATTTGGGTCTGTTCCTTATAGTAAAGCTACTGTGTGGGTTCAAAAGACTTAGAACATATGCAATTTAAAATTAGTGGTGGGTATGCAAGAAGGTAGACCTGCATTGAAAACATATATATTGTGTAGCCTTGTTATGATGTAATTTCTTTAATACAACAATTGCACCAACAATATATCACTAGAAAACAGCATCTAATAAGATTCCAGTCAAATTGATTTCAGTCAGAAAGTGCTGGCGTTCTGTGTGGTATTAAACTGCAGCGCACTGGGTGAAGTGGTGCTGTTGGAGACGGTACAGTAGAACATCTCTGCTCCGTGTGAACAGTCCTGAGGGAAGAGCACCATCATGACTAAGCCGATTATCATTACACAAACACCCGCTGCCAGGATGATGCTGGGAATGAGGTTTTCCCCACGAAACCAGCGGTCATCCGAGAGCTTCAGAAAGCAGGCGGCGGGGAAGATGAACATGAGAGGTATAGCACTCAAAACACCCTGAAAAACATTTACAGACATCTCTGAATGTGACTGACCAGCAACATCAAGTACTGTTGCTAACCACATATCTTCTTGTTAATGAATTTACAGGAAAACTCACATTTAGTTCCAGTACAATACCCAGACAGTCGTAAGAGAGGGATATGGCAGTCGCTGCTGATATGATCACCAAGGTAATGATGAAATGGGCGATGTTACTGAGTTCTCCTTTAAAAAAGACATTGGAGATCACCTGGACACCATCAAGAAAGGACCAAATTTAAAGTTAGATAAATACTAAAACAATCAAATGAAGTATGTCGCACTTTAAAATGAATTTTAAACATTGCATGCGGTCATTAAAGAGTCAGGATGACTGTAATGTCATACCAGCGTATGACTGGTATGGGGCAGTAGGTAGGGGCAGTCATGGCCCTAAAAAGTAGGGGCAGTCATGGCCTAGTGGTTGGGGAGTTGAACTGGTAACCCAAAGGTTGCTGGTTCGATTCCAGAACCGGTGGGAAATGACTGAGGTGCCCTTGAGCAAGGCACCTAACCCCTTATCGCTCCCCGGGCGCCACACAAAGGCTGCCCGCTGCTCTGGGTGTGTGTATCCACGTTTGCAGTGTGTGTGTGTGTGTGTTAACTACTCACTACTCTGCTCCTAATGTGTGTGCATTAACTTGGATGGGTTAAATGCAGAGGTCAAATTCCAAGTATGGGTTACCATACTTGGCCGTCACGTTTCACTTTCACTTCACAGAAAGCTCTGGTAATGTCTAAAGACTTTGACAATGTGTTGCAAAGAATGATTTTAAATGCTTTTTTAACTTTCCTTTTTTAATGAATTATAAAAATAGTTAAAATCAGAATACTATTAAAAAAAAAAGTGTCATATGGACCAGTGTTATTTTCGTGTAATTGAGTTACTATTATATTTTTTATACATTTTTTAATTCGTTTTTAATTATGTTCCATTTTCATTTAATTTTTAGTTAAAGTTTTAGTACTTTTTGTTGTTTTTTTGTCATTTTATATTGTTGTTGTTTTTTTACAATCAACTATACATCAGGTTAGACTAAAAATAATAAATAAACTAACTGATATGTAGTGAAATATATTTTATTTCACTTCATTTTTATTGTATTTTATGTTTTTTTTTTTCATTTTTTTTAGTTTTTTTTTTATAGTTTTAGTTTCAGTTAACTATAATAACCCTGCTCCGAACATTCAATTAGTTTGGTATTTAAGTTTATAAATTTTACTTTTTTTATTTTTTTATTTCGTCAAAGAATCACTGTCCCCAATACTAATGTCATTACCATCACAAGTGATGTAGAGAACAATATATATTTGGTTATGATGGAAAATCAACTTGAAGGTTGATCAAGGCCATGGTCAGATCTTCCCTTCAGGATGTGATAAATGTTTTAACATTAAGAATTTAGTCGTCAAAAGTTCCCCCAGCTGAAGAGTCACCCATATAAAAAGCTTCAATTATCTCACCTCACGGGTTACAAAGCACTCCAGAGGGAACGTGGTGATTATACTGACACCGTAGCAGAACCGACCGAATGTAGCCAAGTTATCATTCCTGCAGTAGTTCTCAAATATATCACCTTGGACGAGAAACACAACAGGAAAACATGTACTCGTGTGCAGGTTCTTTCAGTGCATTGTGTACCGAATAACACAGATTTATCAAAGTAATAGTACAGATATTTACCTTGTGTATAACCAGTAAAAGTTGCATAACCTGCAGCTGCAAAGACAGCACTGACCAGTAGAGCTGAGCCCACAGACACATGCGTGACAAGAGACCAGCTGCTCAACGTGGGCTCCTGCAGCGACCCGTAGATCATAAAGCTGTTATGGTGGCAGATAAAAGCTGAAAAGTTTTTTTAATTGAAAAAGTTATTGTATTTGGAGAATGCTCATCTCTGACGCACACTGATGGAGAAAAGTGTATATCACTGGAAGTAAAAACCTCACCAAAAGACATGACAGCGACTGCCTGAATTGCATTCCACCGTGCAAACACCCATGCATCATCTGATGCAGGTCTGTGGACAAACAAAAGTATGTAAACACGTAAAGCTAGGAATAATAAATGTTAATGTTTGTGCATGCCCATACGGAAGCGTATTGCATTCACTTGAGGAAAAAAAAATCTACTCTGTTTTTCTGAATTAACGAGTTAATTATCTCAGAATTACGAGATAATTTTTCATGAATAAAAAGTTTTTGCTCTGTTTTTCTGAATTAATGACTTATCTCAGAATTATGAGATAATTTTTCATATTTTTTTATTTTTATTCTGTTTTTCTGAATTAACGAGTTAATTATCTCAGAAATACGAGAAAAAGTTTTCATGAATAAAAGTTTTTACTCTGTTTTTCTGAATGATTGAGTTAATTATCTCAGAATTCTGAGATAATTAAGTCATTAATTCAGAAAAACAGAGCAATTTTTTTTTAAATGAAAAACTATCTCATAATTCTGAGATAATTAAGTCATTAATTCAGAAAAACAGAGCAAATATTTTTATTTCAAGAAAAAATTCTCATAATTTTGAGATAATTAAGTCATTAATTCAGAAAAACAGAGCAAAAACTTTTTATTCATGAAAAATTATCTCGTAATTCTGAGATAATTAACTCATTAATTCAGAAAAACAGAGTAGATTTTTTTTCCTCAAGTGAATGCAATACGCTTCCGTATGCCCATGCAAAAGTCACTGCCATGCTGCTAGGGGGGTTTAAATAGTTATTTTTTTGCATGCCAAAAATAATCAAAAGAGTCACATTCCCAAGTCTCTATAATAATACTAGAAAACAGTATTATAGTGATTTTTTGGGCTGTTTAATCATCCGCTATAGGTTCACACGGGTTAGGGGAGCATCACAAAACATATGGTGTATTGTTTCACTGGAGCGTGTCACTATATGCCTTGTTACACAAAGGCCAAAATATGATGGAAAATCAAATAAAAAAATCAAATAAACCCAATGAATGGAGCGCATTGAGATCCTTTCTCAGTGAAATGAGTGTTTAAAAGGGTAAATCATTATCCTGAGCTGCGGTCAAGCAAACATGAGCATATGGTGGACGGTGTGAATGAATGCACACAGACGGGAAGAGGGATTTTATACATCTGTGGTCCTAGTGTCGCGGCTCTCACGACCACTGTGATGAGGATGGCAAAAGTCAAGAGCATGGACAATAAAGATACCTGGAAAAAAGAGCAGGGAGAGAGTTCATTATTGTCAATTTAAAGATTTAAATTCTGCAATACTTTCCCGTAAGACTTTCATATTTACAGAACACAAATGAAGATCTTTTTTAATAAAATCTGAGAGCTTTCTGTCCCTATGCAACTACCACTTTCAAGCCCCAGAAAGGAAGCAGAGTCATCATTAAAGTAACCCATGTGACACAAGTGCTTTGTTTGTGCAAAAAAACTAAACAATTTAGCATTTTCATTACAAAAAATATTAATCTCCAACGCGTCTTCACCAGAGCACCACGGCGCATGCATGTTGTGTTGATGTGAGAGGAGACGCTGTTGCGTGAACATGCGTTGAAGATTAAATACGTTGTGTAAATAAAGTGGTAAATTATGTTTTTTTGAAAGTGGTAGTTGCATAGGTTGTCAATGGAGGGACAGAAAGCTCTCCAATTTCATCAGCAGCG
This sequence comes from Leuciscus leuciscus, assembly GCF_965113295.1. Taxonomy (NCBI): domain Eukaryota; kingdom Metazoa; phylum Chordata; class Actinopteri; order Cypriniformes; family Leuciscidae; genus Leuciscus; species Leuciscus leuciscus. Next base: position 41,923,314 of record NC_138731.1, on the reverse strand, counting down.
CGGGAAGGAAGGATTTGAACAGAGAGATACGACGCGCGGCAGTGTTTTGGATTGCATAAAATAATAAAAGAAACGAACAAATACACGGCGAAAGAAGTGTTAGACAGCAGAAGAGGGGATTGGGATGATTTTTAATGAAACTTGGGAGGCTCCTTCACGTATCTAAGCATGTAGTGTGTGCATGTGTATGTGTGCCTATGAATGTGTGCCTTTTTATGTGTACGTGTATGAAAAAAAGTGTCCTAAATGAAAACTGTGCAACCCAATGTCACAAAAAAGACTTGTACTGTATATAAGTATTATAGTTCATTTTTGATCTTTAATGTTAGTTTCTTTCGTTCATGATTTTTTTCGGGTTTTTTTCTAAATAAAAATCAGTAAATTTATTCTCGTTTATTTTATTTTTTTTTATTTTAATTCTATTTACAAACTCACCACTCACAATAATGGTCAATAACTGTAATTTGTTGAAAGCTAATCTTTTTCTGAAAAAAAAAAAAAAAAAATGACACCTTGCACATTAAGATAGCACATTGTTCTAGAATTGTACAGTCCAAAAAAATCTAAATATGTGAAAAACACCTATTTTAGCTTCAGGTTCTAAAGGGTTAAAGGAATAGGTCACCCAAAAATATTAATGTTATCCAAACTCCTATGATGTTATTTTTCTGTGGAGCACAACAACGCCCTGGCTTCAAATACATCAGAATGTAGCACAATATGGACTATTCTTATAAAACTATATATAATTGTGCTTTTTTTGTCCATTTTAGAGCCTGACGTAGGTAATCAGAGATGGTCACTATGAAATGCTGTTGTATGAAAAAATTGTCCTTTTGTGTTCCACAGAAATACAACAAAATACAGGTCTGAAAACAGACATGAGTGAGTAAATTACAGGCGAATGACAGATATTTGGGTGAAATATTCCTTTAAAGCTACTGATCACAAGTGATTATATATAAAATTTAAAAAAAAAAAGAGCACAGTGAATAGTTGGTAATACTCAACCTTTCCCAGCTTTGCTATATCTTTATAGAGAGACAGGGGCAGTGTGAATAGAAGAGTGGACATCAGAATTACAAAATGTCTCTCTGTAAGAATGTTTCCGGGACCAACTGGAAAAAACAAAGAGCACAAAAACAAGTGTTAAGTTTCTGCTTTTATCAATGTGTTCACAGAGGAAAAACTGAGACTATTTTTTTTTTTTTGGAGGTGTCCTTTCAAAACACGGACACAAGACATTAAGAGCCATTATACTAAGTTTATTATACTAAGGCTAGTTAGTTGATGACATGGTAAGCAAGTTTGTGAATATTTTGAATAAAAAAGGAAAAGCGAAATAAAAGCGACACATCTGTCATACAGTATTATTGTGGCTGCGGTGTATCGCGTGACGCGTCGCCATGGAAACATTAAAGGGAACGTTCGCCTTGAAAAAACTCACTTTCTCGTGGCCACGAGTTACTATCTTGAGGCCACGAATTAGTATCTTGAGGCCACGAGTTAGTATCTTGAGGCCACGAGTTACTATCTTGAGGCCACGAGTTACTATCTTGAGGCCACGAGTTACTATCTTGAGGCCACGAGTTACTATCTTGAGGCCACGAGTTACTATCTTGAGGCCACGAGTTAGTATCTTGAGGCCACGAGTTAGTATCTTGAGGCCACGAGTTACTATCTTGAGGCCACGAGTTACTATCTTGAGGCCACGAGTTACTATCTTGAGGCCACGAGTTACTATCTTGAGGCCACAAGATAGTTATAATAATTTTTTTGGACAAAGTGGGACTAGGGGGGCTCCGTAACTATGAAAACATACTGTAACTTTCAGAGTCAAAAAAGATCGATAATTAAAATCAAGAAGAATAACAGTTGCTATAAAAACCTGAAATATGAATTTGCATGTCAGTAATGCCTATTCATGCCTATAAGGCACATGTATGAGGAATGCTATTTTCCACAAGTTGGTATGATTCTTTAGGGTCTTCATGTAAAGTTTGTAACATACTTTGATTAAAATTCCTCAATGGTTGTGTAAAACAACACCCTTTTTACCTCCTCAAACACAGCCCTGTTCACAGCGACCCGTTTCGGTGCATGTCTCTTTAAATGGATTTTATTCATTGTATGGTGGTTGTGTCCACACACTGCAAAGACACATTTATATGCAAACACCATATAAAAGTGAATTTTGCATCCGATGACCCCCTTTAAAAATGTAAATGTAATAACCAGCTCACCTCCTTGGATCCTCATAAACACTTTGGTCAGCGTATCACCTGTGATGATGTTGTAGCTGATCATTGCTATATGTGGGACACAATAAAGGCAATCATATTCTTCTAAATGTCACTTCACCTCACAATATATAAATACAATAAAAGGCCATTAGGACAGATGTCTGTGATTACCGATGAATGGGTAAAGAAACTGCAGAGCTGACACGATCAAATATCCTATCTGGCCAAATGTGCTTTGAACCAGAGACTGATAACTGTGAGTGCCAGACAGATTCCCTCCTCTGACCAGCAGAATGATGGAGTAATCTGCAGAAAGAAAGAAAAATCTAATCAAATCATGATGGGCTATATATACACAGTACAGGCCAAAAGTTTGGAAACATTACTATTTTTAATGTTTTTGAAAGAAGTTTCTTCTGCTCATCAAGCCTGCATTTATTTGATCAAAAATACAGAAAAAAAATTTTAATATTGTGATATATTATTACAATTTAAAATAATTGGTTTTCAATTTATTATACTTTAAATTATCATTTATTTCTGTGATGCAAAGCTGAATTTTCAGGATCATTACTCCAGTCTATCACATGATCCTTTAGAAATCATTCTAATATTCTGAATTATTATGAGTGTTGGACACAGTTCTGCTGCCTAATATATTTGATGAATAAAAGGTTAAAAAGAACTGCATTTATTCAAAATAAAGAAATATTTTCTAATAATATAAATCTTCTTTACTATCACTTTTTATCAATTTAACACATCCTTGCTGAATAAAAGTATTGATTTATTTCAAAAAAAGAAAGAAAAAAAATTACTGACCCCAAATTACTGACCAGGAGTGTCTATTGTTGTTACAAAAGATTTCTATTTTTAAAACATTTGCTTTATTTTATTTATTTATTTATTTATTTTTTACTTTTTATTCATCAAAGTATCCTAAAAAAGTATCACAGGTTATAAAAAATATTAAGCAGCAGAACTGTTTCCAACTTTGATAATGAATCATCATATTAGAATGATTTCTAAAGGATCATGTGAAAGACTGGAGTCATGATCCTGAAAATTCAGCTTTGCATCACAGAAATAAATGGTAATTTAAAGTATAATAAATTGAAAACCAATTATTTTAAATTGTAATAATATATCACAATATTTTTTTAAAAATCTGTATTTTTGATCAAATAAATGCAGGCTTGATGAGCAGAAGAAACTTCTTTCAAAAACATAAAAAAATAGTAATGTGTCCAAACTTTTGGCCTGTACTGTATATATATATATATATATATATATATATATATATATATATATATATATATATATATATATATATATATATATATATACAAGCAAACTATCCCCTCAACTTTATTCTAGGCTTTCTTTGTAACCAGTGCATGCAAGTATTTTTTTTTTAAAACACGGTAACTCTTTATTTCGATAGTCCACTTTAGACTTTCTACTAACTGTAAGTAACTTTGCAACTACATGTCAACTAACTGTCAATAGAGTATTAGTAGACTGTCTGCTTAATATCTGATAACACTTTATTTTGATGGTCCACCAAAAGATATTCTCCTGACTATAAGTAACTTGGCAACTACAAGTCAACTTATTCTTCTAACCGAACCCTTACACCTAACCATAACCTAACAGTCTACTGACAGTCTACTAATACTCTAATGAGAGTTAGTTGACATGTAGTTGCAAAGTTATAATTGGTAGAACGTCTAAAGTGGACTATCGAAATAAAGTGGAACCAAAAACACATTATTGTCACGTAGATGCATACCGTCCTGTACCATAGGGAATGAACATTTGCAGTGCATACCTGTGATGAAGGCAACCAGAAAAAGCAGCAGAAGACCCATTGGGAGACCAGCCTGACTCAAAGAATATGGCAAACCTGGATGAATGAAACCAAGAGACCAAAGATGTGGAGGACTTGTTGAACACTATAACCTGGTCAACACATTTTTTCCAGACAAATACGTCAAGGTTTGTATCTACATAAAAGATTACTTAAAATAAACCCATACATAAATGTGATAACTAGCCCCAGTCTCCTCTACAGGTTATAAGATCAGCTGACTAGTTTTGTTTCCCCCCTCTGATAAGGCAGGTGATAAAGCACAGAAATAGCTACCGCCAAGAATGCATATATGCATTCAAATGTATATACAGCATTATAATGCTGACCTTTTCTGGACCCCCTATCATTGGACTAGAAAAAATATTGTTTTTTCTCTTTTCTTTCCTGCAGCAGAAGCACGTGAACTGACTAGGGGTGTTCAGTAGTCATATGATCCCGTACCGCGTGGAATCTAAGCCAGTTCTCACTTCTACTGACCTATTAAAATATGCACAAATGTGAGAAAATAATGAACATAAATGCATCCAAACCATTAAGCATGCTTTTGACTTAGATATTTTATAAACTATATCTATTAGGAATATTCTGTTTTGTTTAAAAGTAATTAGACAAGACATAAAAGAAAAATCTAACAATGTCAACCAAGAGTCGTCAAAACTATGAAACTATGGGAATTATGTAAATACGAAAAAATGTTAAACAAATCTGATTTATATTTTTTCAGATTTACCTAATTTCTATATTTTAGATACTATTCGCTAGACATGCTCTCAACCATCTTCATGAGATGCTTTCTAAACACTTCAGGAGTTCACATGCATGTATGTCTGGCTTTTATATATGCCCCAACTCATCAATTAATAATGTTAGCTTTGTAACAACATCTATATAAATACAATTTATGGTAACACTTTAGTTTAGGGTCCAATTCTCACTATTAACTAGTTGCTTATTAGCATTAGGATATTGGCTGTTTATTAGTATATATTAATGCCTTATTTTGCATGACCATATTCTACATCCCTTAATCCCAATACCTAAACTTAACAACTACCTTACTATTAATAAGCAGTAATTAGGAGTTTATTGAGGCAAAAGTGACAAGTTATTAAGATCAATAGGAAAATATATTGGATTAGATGCGCCTGAACTTTTGACTGGTAGTGCCTGTCTGCATTTATGACATTGATATTATTATTTTGTAGAAGCATTGACAACAAAATATTACCTATAATTCCGGATCCGATAATGGAATTGATGAAATTAAATGAGGCAGAAGATATTGAGCTAGTTCCACTTTTCCCCGTGTCCTTATCTGAGGACAACAAACAATCCCTGTCATCCTCCATCTGAAAAGACAAAAACTCACATCAGGAGCATGTTCAGTTTATCTCAGATTTATGATTATTCATCAGTCAGCAAATAATGTGCAATCTCACCTGTTGAACTGTGCCACTTTTCTCTCTTTTGTGGTTTTCCATTAAAAACAATCCTTCTGTGATGAACTGGTATGGATGTTCTACCATGTCATGGAGTAAAAGTGCTCCACCTCATTCAGTCCGTCCGCCCACAGAACACAAATACGACCCTTTTTTGCGTTTAAACATCAGCCACAGGCTGTCGGAAAAAGCTGTTTCTGCATGAATAACTTAATCTGTGTTTGACACACAAAGCCTGTTAAACCGTATTATAGCTGTTGGCCAAACATTTGCTCAACAGTCTCACTTTCTTGTGAAATAGTGGAGAGTGGCTGCACTATAGATAGATAGATAGATAGATAGATAGATAGATAGATAGATAGATAGATAGATAGATAGATAGATAGATAGATAGATAGATAGATAGATAGATAGATAGATAGATAGATAGATAGATAGATAGATAGATAGATAGATAGATAGATAGATAGATAGATGAACAGACAAACAGATAGATGAACAGACAGACAGATAGATGAACAGACAGACAGATAGATAGATAGATAGATAGATAGATAGATAGATAGATAGATAGATAGATAGATAGATAGATAGATAGATAGATAGATAGATAGATAGATAGATAGATAGATAGATAGATAGATAGATAGATGAACAGACAAACAGATAGATGAACAGACAGACAGATAGATAGATAGATAGATAGATAGATAGATAGATAGATAGATAGATAGATAGATAGATAGATAGATAGATAGATAGATAGATAGATAGATAGATAGATAGATAGATAGATAGATGAAAAGACAGACAGATAGAGATAGACAGATAGATAGACAGACAGATAGACAGACAGACAGATAGATAGATAGATAGATAGATAACAGACAGACAGACAGACATATAGAGATAGATAGATAGATAGATAGATAGATAGATAGATAGATAGATAGATAGATAGATAGATAGATAGATAGATATTATGTTGAACATTAAAGATACTCAAACAAATATAGATGCACGTAAGCTGTAACCATACACCATATGTGCAGTAGTTTACACAGACTCACAGTGTTTAGGTGTGCATGTGTTTGTGTCCTGCAGACGGTCTGGTGCTGAGCAAACACCGGTGACGTCTGAACCTTCAGCAAGTCCACACTCTCCGTGAGCGCAAAACCAAAAACTAGATCAGTTGTGAACACTGGAGAATTTTATTTTATATTATACATTGTTTAGTGACATTATTGAAGTTTACCAGGGTTTAATGGTAAAACGACTGAATGCATGTTTCTCAACTGTGTTAAAATACGCTTCTGCTTCAAAAATGAAATCGAAATTATTCTTGAAGATAATGGCCTATTAGTGGAAGTAACACTTTTTGTTGGAGCATCAGTAACTCAGTGGTTGTTTGTGCTAGATCTCTCAAACTTTGATACACGGTAGCCACATTTGAATAAAACTCACTATACACATTTACAGATTATGTGAGTTGATGTCAAATACAAAGAGTTTCGTTGTAACATCCTACCCCACTATTGGGGAGATTTGTATCACTATCCGGGGGGTAAATGTGGCAAAGAGATAATTTGCTAAAATAAAGGCATCTTTACACACCCAAGTTAAGCTGCTCTGTGCCTGCTCAACATGTTGTGTAAATATGCAATTTGCAGCATAAAATCCAGACTAAATTATGCCAGCTCTGACACACTTAAGCCCTAGTATCAAAGTATAGAGTTACAAATGCTGTGTAAATGCATGTATGCCATCACTGAGCAGAAGTAATCAGCCTGTGTAAAGACACCTAAATAACATTTAGGAAGCTCTTCTGTGCCACCAATTTTACATAAGATCCTATCTAATGTATGCAAGAACTTTATAGAAGAACCAAGGATAATACATTTTGAATAAAGTAAACCATTTAAAGTGACAAACTTTTTTTGTATTTCTTTTAGAACTTTAAACTTCGGACAAAGCAATTGCTGTGTGTGTGTGTGTACTGTATTCCTGTCATATAAGGGTTCAGTCACACAGCGAGAGAGAGAGAGAGAGAGAGAGAGAGAGAGAGAGAGAGAGAGAGAGAGAGAGAGAGAGAGAGAGAGAGAGAGAGAGAGAGAGAGAGATTACACATGTGTGAATTACCCGAGTCTCTCAACAGTGTTCGGCGGCAGCGTCTCTACTAATAGCGAAACTGTAAGTTTAACTGCTTCAAGATCAGCGCCGTTATTACCTCGCTAGAGAGAAATGTAATTTTTGTCAAAGTTTTTAAAATATTTTACTGATAAAATCAGGAGAGCAGAGCTGACAAACCGTTTCTGTGCGAGTGTGTGTTCGTTCAGTCACCAGATACATTGCATTCCACCTATTTTTATGTGAATTTTGGGATATCGCATAAAAAAAGCTGGATGGATTCTCACATCAATTCTAAATAATGTTTTTAACTATGATTTATTTTATTTTATTTTTTTATGTACAGATCGGTGATAATGATTGGAAAGAGGCATGGTTAAATCCATATAAATTTTGCATTTTGAATAAAGTTAAACAGGTACACTTTAAAATACTTCACAAAATCTACCCATCTCAAGCTTCCTTATCAAAATCGATGGACATTGGCAACAATTGCACTTTTATACACGAGGAAGACTTGGCTCATTTGTTGTACAGCTGTGATTTATCTTTACATTGTTGGTCTGATGTTAGTTCTTTTCTATTTTCCCCAAGAAATGTTCATTATAAATTATTTCTAAAAGATGTTATGTTCTTATACCCACAGAAGCAAATTGTTTGAATATGTTGTGAACTTCTACATTTTTTCATGGTAAATATTTACATCCATAAACAAAAATTAGCAAAATGCACGCCTAAATGTAATTTATTCTTAATAGATGGAGTCGTTTAAAAAGTCCTTAATGTTATTAATAACAAAACAAATTACATTTTGTTCAACTTTATGGAGAAATTCTTTATAATGTAATGTCACCAATAAGCTTCACCAAATACTGTAAATCTTGAATGAGTCCCTTTTTCAAATATTTTCAAAAAAAATGTGCTTGTTGCTTCTCTCTCTCTCCTCCAGAATGTTTGTGGCAATGTAATATCTATCATTTGAAGCATTCTTTCTTGACTGTATGTTGAAACCTGTTATATTTAGACTTATTTATTAAAACAACAAACAAACTGTGTGTTACTACTGACCCTGTGTTACTAACTCCCCGATCTTCCCTAAATTTCTTTACAAAAAAAAAAAGAAAAAAAGTGTAATGGATGTTTAATGCATGTGTGGGTAAAACAGTGAAAGAAAACCAGACAAAACAGTGAATTTCTGGCAGACATGCACTATTTTTTTTAAACAAATGTAAAATTTCCAAAAAAAAAGATAGAGAGGTTTAATCCACTAGGTGTCGCCATTCGGCTTCGCTGACCTCTCTCTGACCAGTGTGTGACTGACGTTTTGAACTGACAAGTCAACTTAAAGTTATTGTGAAATTGATTAAAACCTTCAAACGCGCTTTACTCAACTAGTACAAGATTTTATGAAACCTTAAAGAACTCAAGTTCAAAGGTTTGTAGTGAGCAATCCAAAATAATCTATTAAAATGTTGTCTGTGGTAGGCTATGATGATTTTAAAGTAAATTATTGTCAGATTTTTAAACTACAAGTTGCTTCTAAGAAAGCGAATTATAAATGAGAACAACTGATCCTTTATTCACGTTTCCGGGTTCAAAAGCAGAAGTCATCATAGTTGGGTAAACGTTATGGTGAATGAGAGACTACAATATAGTATTTTTTCGTGTTCCCATTTGCCTAAAGAGCAAAATAAAAACTCCACAATAGTGTTTTGCCAACTTTCAAAAGAGGAAAAAAATAGAGAGATTAGTCAGAAGAGAGATGTCAACTTTACCTTCTCTCCCAAACACCCTCACAGCAGCGTTAACTAGCCTAGTTTCTTGTAATTTGATGAAAATATAATATAATACAAATTATAGTGTTGTAAATGTACATACATTGAGAAAATTAAATATATAAATATAAATATAAAAAATAAAATAAAACACATCATCAGTCTGTGAAAAAGGTCCACAGAAGCGGTTAAACTGCAGGGCAACAATGTAAACGTGTCTTTTTTACTTCAAGTCTTTAAACAATACACTATGCCAGCTGAAATCTAATTGTATGTACAGAGAAAAGACATATAGGCCTACTATGCTATCTTTAATTTTTGTTTATGTCGAAATGTGCGTATGCTAGCCTAATACAGCAAAGTTATTGCCTAAGGGTGGGGCAAAAAAAAAAAAAAAACCTTCTCGTGACAAAAAATACACAGAGAAAAATGAAACCGTGAAAAAGTGAACCATCGTGCGCCTTTTAGCGCGTTTAGGAGACGTTTTGCCGTCGTACTGGCGTCAGTGTCCGTCAAGATCTGAACATTTAGGATTCCTACTATGGCGAAGGTCTAGTTTTTAACATTCATAAGCAAATGTTCTTCATTGGAAGTTTAAGAAGCAACGTCGACACAATCTAATTAATACTCACGAGGCAAAACATCAGAGCCAACAGATGGTGGACGAAGCAACGTTGTCATTTCGCACTTTACTATTCATAAGCGCAACCTCAGTCATAGTAGGATCGGTGATTTCGCTCTGGGTCTAATGAATAACCGGAAGCGCTCATCTCTCGGATCTCAGGCACTTCGCTCTTTTCGATCACAGACTTCTGCGATTTTATTTCTCGCTGAAAATCCCTTGGAGTTTTCTTCCTACTTAGTTGGGTAAAGTTGCCCACACTGATTTCTTTCCTCCACCTTGGATCACTGCATCAAGTTTTGCTCCTGGACCCCGAGGATTAATTTTTCCCTCATGTTCGAAGAAATTCCCTGATTTGTTGCAGAAAGATGGTGAGTAGATCATGAAGTGCTGATGAAAGCTATTCAAATTTATGATCAAGAAAACATGCTTCAGGTTATAATTAAATGCAAATAACAATACCATGCCTGACGCATAAAAGAGTTTAATTTAACAAGGAGTTTTAAAAAGAAGGCTGAGTTTGTGATTATACAACTCAATAGCATGCTTAGTTTTATGATTTTCTCATTCAGTTTGTCTTTGAGAGTATGCAATCTTGACAAGAACATTCACAACTCCTGTTGTTTTTTCTGTCATTTAAATAGTTTAGTTTAGGTTGTGATATAGGCTTACTTTTCTGTTTCTGCATACAGTATGTCAATGTTGTCATAACAGCATCCGATGCACATGAAAAAAAGTTATTTACATATCTGTGCATTGATTGATTTGTTTGGTTTTCCGACATCCATTTATGCATGTCAGCACTGGCCTCTGCGCCACGGTTTTTGTGCTCTAATTCAACCTACAACATTTTATAATATCTCTCGCTCCTGATGCATTTGATTAGTGCAATGCTCAAACGCCAATAATCTTGAAAACGATTCAATCCACCGTGGGATTTTTTGAGAAAGACATGTCAACTGTCCTAACCCTGGTTGACGCCCTGGAAATCCACTTTTCCAGTGATTGATTGAACCTGCGGTGGAAGAGATGATGCCACAAGATAAAAAATAGTTCATTCAGCTTATACGAACTTGTAATTTTTTAAAAACATATATATATATATTTTAGGCTACTTAACCCCGAATGTAGTTTAATGAACTACGTGCAGTCCGACTCCTGGAATCGGTTCTTTCGAACAGTTCATTTCAATAAACCTAATTAATCCTATAACGTGATCTGTTTACAGCAATGTAAAATAATAATAATGTTTTAATGAGCTTATTGTAACCCAATGTGTACAAGTCCAGTTTGTTTTTAGCTCCGATTCAGCTCAAACTAAAAATAATTTAAATTCAAAATAATAAACAAAATATATTCAAAATGCTATTGTTATGTAACACAATGAGACAAAACGCTCATACAGTCACGTTTAAACTTACTTTTGCCCTATCAGTCAAATCTGCACTCAAAAGCTTTTATTCAGATTGCGCATCGGGTTTCGGCTTGACTTGGACATGACTCGGTTTAATGAGTTGGTGATTGTTGATTCGAGAACTGCTGTGACTCGAGAATCGATTAACTCGGATTCGCAAAATAATTTTTCAAATCGGTTTGGTTTTATTTGACTGCAGCTAACATAACAGTGGTCATTAGTTAAGAGAGGAAGGATTGCACTAGGTTGTAATAAGCCACCAAAATCGCCTCTCAATCGCTCTTTATATTTCGTGCAGGATGGATTTTATTGAATATTCTTCTGTTACGCCCACCTCCGCTAAGCAGAACAGTCCAGGAGGCGCCAATTTAAATTAAATCAGGTATTTCTCCAAGGCAGGCAGGCAGGCAGTCATATAAAGGCTGTCTTCCCCAGTTATATAAGATGAGAGAAATTGTGCTCGCATTCTAATGTAGTAAAACACTTTGTTTAGTTTAAGATTTTTTTTCATGGAATAATACGCCGTGACCTACTACCTGACGAATAGCCAAATTGCAGTCCTGAAAAGCTCTGGACTCTCCTGTCAATAATTGTTTTGTTTTTTGGGGGGGCCTAATCCATCCAACGATGGCTGTCGGAAGTTAGCAAATCGACTGAAATCAATTACACAACACAAAAAACTGTTCGACCCTTTACTTCTAATTTGATGCATTTTTTCAGTGAATATTCGAGTAAGAACTGAAGGGGACGTTATCATTTGATTGGAATTGATTGGATCTTAAGTCGACTGGACATATAGTCAGATGGTTGGAGAGAAGTGTTGAAAAGAAGAGGATTCTTCTATATATTTAAAATGTAAAAATGTTGACTTTTTACTGCCACGTTTGATCTGTTGAATGCTGAATAAAAGTCTTAATGCACTGTTTTAAATAACTGCAGGTTGAGTCATGCTTAAAGACCAGTGAATTATGAGAGAAAAAGGGTCCATTTTGATTTTACTTAGTCATAAAATGTAGTCAGGTGTAAATTTAGCACCTGTACCCCCAGTTTCACAGACAAGGTTTAAGCCTAGTCCCAGACTAAAATGCATGTTTGAGCTGTTTTATCTGAAATTAACTTGCACTGGCATATCTAAAACACGTCAATGCCATGGTTTTGTTTTAAGATGCACACCAGTAATGTTTTTTCTAAGGCATGTTTATTAAAGCTACTTAAATATACTAATTGAACTAAGGCCTAATCCTGGCTTAATCTAAACCCTGTCTGTGAAACCAGGCCGTAGTGTAGTAAATTACAACCCCATTTCCAGAAAAGTTGGGACATTTTGTAAAAATGCAATACAATCAAGAATCTGTGCTTTGTTAATCCTCTTTAACCTTTATTTAAAACTACAAAGAAAATATTTCCGATGCTTTCAAATTGTTTTCTGTAAAACACATTTTGATTTTGATGGCTGAAACACACTCCAAAAAAAGTTGGGACAGAGGCAAAACACAAGTCAAAAGATTATAGCCTAGAATATCCAAGTTAAAATGTTTTGAAACCGTCCACAATAAGCAGGTGAACTGGTAATAGGAGATTGTATCGTCGTGTTAGGGTATAATAGTACCATCCACCAAAGGTTCAGTCTTTGCAAAGAAAAGATGGGTCATGGAGGCTCACTACTTTGTGCTAAATTTCACGAGAGAATTGTCAAAAACTTCAAAAATCAAGATTACAAACTTTCTACCATCTACCATACATTGTAAAAAGATTCAGGGAATGCAGATAAATCTGAGTCCGTGTCAGGCAGACCTCTGTTGAATGTGCGTGACCTTTGAGCCCTCAGATGGCATTGCATGAGAAACCTTCATGCTATTCTGTTAAATACAGCCACAACTACTCAGGAGTACTTTAGAAAACCATTTTAATTTAACACAGTCTGACGCTGCATCATGAAATGCAACTTGAATCACTGTTGCACAAGGAGAAAGCTATACATCTGTTCAGTGCAGAGATGCCTCTGAGTTCTCTGGGCCCGAGCTCATCTCAGACGGTCCACAACACAGTGGAAATGTGTGCTGTGGTCAGATGAGTCCACGTTTCAGCTTGTTTTTGGGAAAAATGGACATTGAGTTCTCAGCCCCAAAGACAAAAGGGACCAATCAGACTTTCATCAGCAACAGGTGCAAATGCAAACATCTGTGTGAGGGGGCATCAGTGCAAACGGCATGGGTGACTTGCATATGTGTGAAGGTAAGGTACCACTGATGTGGCTGTATTGGGATTATAGAGACATATACTGCCTTTAAGAGGACATCTTTCATGGGAAGTCCATGGTTGTATGGTTGTTAAAATTCCACTTGCAAAACTGCAGCAATTAGTATCCTTAATTCCCAAACCTTTAAAAAGTGTAATTAAAAGGAAAGGTGATGTGACACAGTGGTAAACATGACTCTGTCCCAACTATTTTGGAGTGTTTTTCAGCCATCAAAATCAAAATTTATTTATATTTACGAAATAGTTGGTCAGTGAAAATATTGGAAATATTTTCTTTGTACTTTTATCAGTTCGATAAAGGTTAAAGAGAATGAACGAATCACAGATTCTTGATTTTATTGCATTTTACAAAATGTCCCAACTTTTCTGGAAATGGGGTTGTATATTATGAAATTAATATTATAATATATAAATCATAGTAGATGTTTCACCACCGGCTTTTAACCCGTTTGACATAGTCTGTTGTTTTTTTGTAATGTTCAGTCTCTTTTCTGTTCTAATCGCGTAATATCAGTATTAAAAAGAAATGCGTTATAATCTGACGATGAATATAGGCTGTTAGATCCATTACTGAGAACGGTTTGTGATTCAGAGGCGTTTGGCTAAGTGCTCTTGGAGGTTTTTAGTTTCACATCATCGTATATCCACACTTGGGAAACTTAATGTTTTTTTCTCTCAAGGCAATGGGAACCACTTGAAGTGCCTGGGCCTGACATGATGGCTTCTGATTGAAACTGTTTGTGGTTGTGGCTTTACTTTTTTTGGGGGGGTGGGGGGTGGGGGGTGGGGGGGGGTCTGTCTCTTTTGGAAAGTGCGGTGACAAAGAGAGAGGTGAAGCTATTTGCATAATGTAAACCAATTTGTTCGGACAAGGGTGTTGGAAACTGAAACAGTTGCATGCATTGCTTAAAATAATTTTCTAAAGTAAAATCTTTACTTTGGGATTTTCCTTCTGTTCTTGTGTGTTTTAGTGCTCTCCTGACTAAAACAGAACTGAGAGCAACATGAGAGCAGGAAAATGATTTCTACAGTGGCTGATAAAGAGCAGATCAGCTGGCTTTTGTTTGTGACAAGTGTCCATTGTCAGGTGTATTTGTCTCGCAGAGGAGTCAATATGTCATGAGGAGAGATTAGAGGCTCTGAGTGAGAGTCGGGTTTCTGCTGTCGATGGTAATCGTGTGATGAATATCATGTGTAATTTGGAGTAACTTCAGCCATCGTTTAGATGTTGACTCGTGCCTCTGTTTGAAGTTTTTTGTGGCTCTTGTTTGCATAACCGGGCCTGTCAGTCAGCTACGCTATCTCTAATTAAAACTAATGTGGAATCTGCTGGGAGTACAGATGTGGTCAACAACCTGTTAATCTCTCAGAGGACATAGTGTACGATCTGCCGATAATAACCTGGATTTATGACATCCTCAGCGAGCTGCAGAAGATAGTGTCTGTTTCAAACTCTTCTTGGTTGGTAGCAGGTGGGCCCGGTTGACTTGTAAATCTGTTGAAATCTAATTTAGATACAAAGTACATAATGCAAAGATTTTAAAAAGAGAAAGAGTTCTTAAGTTCAGATGAGTGTATTTCAGACATTGGGGAATTTTAGCGAGCATTTATTTTTAAAGAAAAAGCACAAAGCACTTCTTTTAAAGACAAAGAACGATTGTGCTTTTGTTATTTGTAAATATTAACTTGTTCAATGTGATAAACTTCACCTAATATAGATTACTCTTGATGGGACACGTGAACTTGAGGAGAACTGCCTTCATACATCTACTGAAAATCACCAAAACACCAGCTGATTAAATTTACATTACTGTACAGAGATTTATTGTTTAAGGTTCAGTTTAAAGCTGCAGTAGGGAACTTTTAGAAAACGTTGACTTAGCCTGAAAATTTGAACAAGCACAACTTACAGGTCACTCCCCCTCGCTCTCTGCTGCGATACAGCCCTCCCTCCACAGCTCCTCCCCCACCACAATGGAGCCTGCCGTGAACGCGCAGGCTAGTAAACAGGACCACCGATGGCGGATAAACAGTTATCGCACATTCACTGGTAGGGACGAAACATCAACAATATGCTTTACATTGACTATGGCCTGCCCATACTTTGACTACAAACTTGGTCCTCAAATCATTACGTATTTTGCAATACATGTAATGTAACTTCATAACGTTGCACTCTTTCTATAAGTTATAAATAGCTAGCAAGATAATATAATGGTAACGTTACAGTATCTAAGTAATTATTCTAGCGATGTGTAATGCTAAATAAGGTTTGCTAGTACATTATTTCAGCAACATGACAAGCCAGTGAATTAGCAGGTTTCAATTGTTGCTTAGCACACTGCGTGACATTTTATCTGTATGCTATGCGGCTAGAGTTTTGACACTGAGTCAATGGGCTCCGACGCGCTTGTTTATCGTCATCAGTCATTTTCTGTTTACCTGTCTTTGTTGTATGAGCTGGTGCCACTCGAGAAATTGGCAGTTTTGGTTGTTTGTCCGCCATTAGCACAGCTGCGGCACACCGGCTATCTTGATTTTGAACGACGGTACGCGCTGTGCGAGAGAGGGGTGTGATCAGCGCATACACAAGCTTGACTGACACTGTTAAGACACTCCTCCTGGCTCTGATTGGTTGTTTCTTACCGGGAGCGGTGTATTTCTGCAAATGGCAATAGGACCACTGGGAGGAGCCTGAGGAGCTTGATTTTTTCACAGATTATCTGTCTCATATTCTACTGTCAGGACATAATGACAGTTTTAACAAATATGTAAAAAATACATTTTTACAAAAGTTACCAACTGCAGCTTTAATTGTGCGGCCTTTGCAATGTCAAAACAGCTATTTCAGACATATCATAAAAATCAATAAATATTAGGGTGACCATATTTTAGTTTTCAGAAAAGAGAACGGGGCGTGGTTGGTTTGGAGAGGCGTGGTTAAGGGGTGGGGGCGTGGTTTGTGGGGCGTGGTTTGGGGAGGGGTGGTTAAGGGGTGGGGTGTGGTTTGGGGAGGCGTGGTTAAGGGGTGGGGTGTGGTTTGGGGAGGCGTGGTTAAGGGGTGGGGGTGTGGTTGGGGTGAATGCATCAAAAAATACTTGACAAATGCATTCACAACCTTGCAACTGTGTTATTGTACTTTAATACATAAAGTAATACATCCTTTCCATTCAATGTTTGGCCTGCAACAATAGAATACAATTTTTTTTTTAAAGTTTAGCTTTTAAGTTACACCTTTTACATGACACTATTTATTTTCATGGCCATAGATTCAAAATCTACTACTAAAATAAAAAATCTACAACACTATTTCAGTAAAAAAACAATTTCAATCCTCCTGATGTTCTCTTGTAGCCTGTACTTTCTTTATGTGGGCTTCTAGGTCGCTAGCACCTTTATTTGACACTGACACGTACGTGCCTTAGGGCTTTTTTTTTTTTTACACTGTTAGCTGCTTACATCTTATCTCACACTTGAGCGTAAACTGAAACGTCGAGTCACGCTGCTAAAATTCTGTGAACGTTAAGTCCACCTACTTTGATTTGATTGGTTATTTCAAATATTCTGACATTGACGAGCAGTGATAGACCAATGAGGCTGAGATGAACACACACACACACACACACACACACACACACACACACACACACACACACACACACACACACACACACACACACACACACACACACACACACACATATATACACACACACACACAGACACAGACACACGCACGCACACACACACAGACACAGACACAGACACACACACACACACACACACACACACACACACACAGACACACACACACACAGACACAGACACAGACACACACACACACACACACACACACACACACACACACACACACACACACACACAGACACACACACACACACACACACACACACACACACACACACACACACACACACACACACACAGGCCTCTGTATTCTGACATGCTCTCTGCTTGCCGCTGCGGATTGAGGAACGTGCTGATTATAACAAGACGGGGCGAAACCGAAGCCGGTTTCATATGTTTTGTGTGCAAAGGCAAGCCTGTATATAAAGTACACGCTTAATGGCCCAATGAAAAATAATGAAAACCAGGACATTTTCATCACTTTATAAAAAAAAAGCCAGGACGGCCAGGAGGACGGGACGTGAAAACAGGACATGTCCTAAGAAAACAGGACGTTTGGTCACCCTATAAATATGAACTAGATTATACAGCAGGCTATAGTTTGCAGTAGGCTGACAGAGGTCTGTTTGTAGTCCCAGTGCATCCCTGCCGTTACTGAAAGCGCATTGAAATGCAACTAATCATTTGTCAGAATGTTGTGTCCCAAGTGATGCTGAGAGAGTATTGGCTGAAAGCGCAGTTTTCTGCAAAGTGCCATGAAGTGGGCGATCTCTGGCCTGCTGGTACAGATGTGAACTCCCTACAGTTCTTGAATCCTAAGCTCTTGTCCTCCACCTTCAATTAGTCTCACTTCGCCAAAACTTGGACTGATTGATGGCAGAAGGTCTGGACTCCATAGCAGCTTTCATTGGCCAAGCACCGCCCAGATGCCGTTTGACTGACATGTAAAGCAACCAATCACAGTTCGTTTTTTTTCTACACGTTTAGGGGTGTAAATTGTAACGTCGATGTCCCTACAATAACAGACCGGTGTGTAAAACTCTTGGACGTATTTTAAAGAGTCTATGCCACGAACTTTACGTACGTCACATACTTTTGAAAATCCAGCATTTGGTTGATGCTGATAAGCGCTCGTTGTCACAGTTGTAAACACAACGGCTTTCCTCTTCCATGAGGGGGTTTGGCATCACGGCATCTTTGTTTCCAGGGGGACCGTTAAAGAACGTGACACACATGTCTCCCGGACACCCTGTAGAATTAAACCAATCAGATGACGACTTCACAAATCCTGGAGTGTTTCCAGTTAAGTGTGATTTATGCATCAGACGTTCAGCCAGCGGTCCGAGCCTGAGGTTGTTCACTCCACATTCATGTTGAAAGATATTATATAATCGTTAAAAAAAGCCTTACCTATTCTTTGTTGTTGTTGTTGCTCCAGTTCATTTTACAGATTATAATTTTTTTCTCCAATTGGTGGCTTTGTGGCTAATCATATTTGCATTTGAATTGCTAAAAAATAGGGCTGCCCCTAATAGTCCAAATGATAGTCATTAGCTGTGTCCGAAACCGCTCACTCGTTCACTCATTCACTAATCCCTATATAGTGTATGGCATTTGAGTGCACTATATCTGCAAGGAGTGAACAAATTGAAGTGAGTGAATTCGGACGCTGACGTTTACACTGTGCGTCGGAGCTGGACGGCTTCGTCACACCTCCTTTTATCTTACGTGTTACTTACTTTATAAAATAATATTAACAACAATAACAATCATAATGACTTTATTTTGTAATTATATATACCTCCGTGCCAGCTTTGTAGTTTCGTCGATTGAAATTGTTAGTAACTCTCACGCTCACAGATGACGTGGTCGTTGAGCGCCCTCATGATTATTACGCCACCCACAGATGATTAACAAATATTTTTAAATCATCCACCAAATGATCATCTCTTCCTTACAGTTTAACGAGTTAACAACAATGCCACAAATGATTAAAACACCTGGCTGTTAGTAAAACACATTCAATTGAGTTAATGCCTAAATAATATATTTTAATAAAAAAAATAAAAAAAATAGGAGTGTACATCAAATGAACACTCGAATTCAGAGAGGATTGTGGGTAAAAGTAGTGAACGAATGCACTACAAAATGGCCGACACCCGATATAGTGCACTATATAGTGGATAGGGAGCGGTTTCAGACACAGCTATTGAGAAGAGGCTTGATCGACCAAATTTTAATTGGTCGGAAGGTCGCAGGAAAAAAAAACTGTACAGGAAGTGGCGAAGTCATGCAGTCTGTGACGGACAGATCGTTAACAAGGCAGATCCATGTGGTAATTATGTAGGGCAGGAAATCCAAATGTCTGTCTATCATTCATCGACCTCAAGCATGGGCTGCGTCCCGAAAGCTTGGGCAGACTTAAATGGCAGCAACTTTGCATACAGCGTTTGCAAACCAAGGTGCCTGTTGACCCAGACTTCTGAGGCAGTGTAATGGTTTAATAATCTACACAAAAATATAGAGAGGTGATAACAAAGCAAACCAGTCACATGTGTCAATTTTTTGAAATTGAGATTTATACATAATTTGTAAGCTGAATAAATAAGCTTTCCATTGATGTATGGTTTGTTAGGATAGGACAATATTTGGTCGAGATACAACTATTTGAAAATCTGGAATCTGAGGGTGCAAAAAAATCGAAACATTGAGAAAATCTCCTTTAAAGTTGTTCATTTATGTTCACGATTGTGCTGAATTCACTCACAAAAATAAATGTTTTATATATTTACGATAGGAAATTTACAAAAAATCTTAATGGAACATGATCTTTACTTAATATCCTAATGATTTTTGGCATAAAAGAAAAATCGATAATTTTGACCCATACAATGTATTGTTGGCTATTGCCACAAATATACCCGTGCGACTTATGACTGGTTTTGTGATCCAGGGTCACAAATATGAATTTGCTTCAATAGTAATTTCTCCCTATCAAATGTTGGTCAAAAACACTTACACACACACAGACAACCAACCGCAACTTTCAGACGCCATCTTTATTTTATTGATTTGTTTTGCTCAAATGCCACAGAATGGGACGCACAGGATTGTGGGATATCAAAGGCAGCGAAGGATACATCTATGCTGCCATAAAAAATAATTTGATGACGGTATGTCAGGAGACAGGAAGTGAAGATAACATTGGATTCGGGCATTCATTGATGCCTTCCTAGCTTGGAAAGCTTTCTCTGAAGGCAGCATTTTAAGCTTTCGGATGCAACGTGTAGATTGTAGCCTATCGTTAACATTAATCTACATAAATGTGTGCTATTATTAGGTGCATATCTAAGTGTTTGCATCAAGTGAAGCTATATTAGTACCATGTTTTACTGCGTGACGTTTAACTTAATGTGCATTTCTCTATAGGTGCATCCACTATACTGCGTAGATGACGAGTCAGAATTAACTTAATTTTTGCCACTGACTCAGAAAACACTAGTTTATTAATTAATTATTAAAATGTTCACACAGTCTCCTTACTGTTTTTCCCCCCTGACACATTCATAATCATTAGTTTTGCCAGTGTCTCTGCAGCAAGCGTTATGTGTGTGTGCTTGAGTGCTTAACTTATATTTTCATATAAGGCTCATTATTATGGTTTATTATTTCTGTAGAACAATGTTAGCAATGTTACATACATTGTTTATATTGACACAGTATATATTTAAAGGGATAGTTCACCCAAAAATGGAAATTCTGTCATCATTTACTATCATTTAGTTGTTACAAACGGGTATGAACAATTGAAGGATTATTGAAAAGTATGAAGAATTATTGATAAGAAAAGTATGAAGATTTATTGATGGACCCTATTGACTTTCATAGTATTTTTTTTCCCCATACTATGGATGCAACAGAAAATATATTATATAAGAAAAATGTTTTCTTTTGTGTTCATACCCATTTGGAACAACTTGAGGGAGAGTAAATAATGACAGAATTTTCATTTTTGGGTGAACTATCCCTTTAAGTAACTAAATTAATGTCTTAAACGTGTGACTAGTCAGTTGGCTTAAATGGGAAAAATATTGTATTGACTTTTTATAATGTGATTGATAAATCAAATTGCTTTTTAATCATTTTAACAAATAAATATATCCTAATCCCTTTACTATCTTTCGCACAGGAATGAATACTAATAATAGGGATTGGAAGTGAAGACAAATGGAGAATATTAATTTTTAAAGGGTATCGCAAAAAATAGACTAGGCGAGAGATGTGAGAGAGGGTTCGAGGAGAGAAATGAGTGATTGCCCGTGGAATAATTCATGGGATATCGTTCATTAAGTTGGGTGAGCAGATTGCAAGACAGAATGCAGTGACTGTTGTGTTTTTGTCATTGTAGAGAGCAGAATAATAATTAAAAAAAGGCCAAGAACTGAACCCTCACATCTTGGATACCAAAAGCACATTATAATGTATTGCTCAATTGGGTACAATTGTTGTTTTCCGACTAGGATTCTGATCTGGGATCTTGTGTCCGTCCAGCGTGACTTGTGAATATCTGATATCTGAAGGAAATGATGTCTCCTCTTATTGACCTGAAGACATATTATGATATGGTAATGGAATTAGGAAATTATATCTGATAATGATTCTTAGTATTACAGAGGAAATGTCCTAGGACCAATGTCTGGCAGTGTGTTTCTCACATGTGGCTCCTCTATTGTTCTAGGTTCCCCTGCCTGATTTAGCATGTGATGTTTGCTAGTTTTATTCAGTGTTTGGTTCCTGGAGTGAAATGTGGTCCCCCTCCCCCTCCTCAACAAAGTGCTGGGTGTGATGAGTCGCTAATCACTTTTAACGTTGTGGGTTTTTAAGAATACACCTATTAGAAGAGATGATTTTTCCGTGGTTAGGCCTATAGTGCTTCATCTGATAAAAGGAAATTCATCTCCTCCTTCACTAATTGCTCACGAGAACCCATGTACTCGGAAGTAACATTAATGATTGATTAATTGCATGTCATTACTTTTTTTCCAGCTGTTTCAGTAACTGACTGTATGCAGATGTGTCAAAGAGGGCCTCATTTTTAATGTCGTGATTAGTTCAAATGTAATTTCCAGTTGTAAATGTTGGTTTGATTTGATTACAATGGCTTTAAATGCTGTGTTGCAAATGAATGGAAAGGAATACATTTTTCAAGCAATTTTAAATTTAACATTAAAACTGGTATCATAAACACAACACTATATGCAAGAGTTGCACTTACATTTTTCCTTTGTTGTCAGATTTTTTTTTTTCCTGATTTGAAATGTACTTGAAACTTAATTTCGACAAACCGTTATAGGATTTTCTCCCCCATTCAAGTAGATCAAGTAGGAGCTGGAAAGCACTAAAAGTCGACTGACTTGCCTTAAAGGAGCTTCCTATTACTTCTCCTACAGCTTTCAAGTGATGTCCAGCAAAATCAGCGCAGTACTTAGCTGCTCTGACTTGTTTTGTTTTTTTCTGGTTAATCTGACGTACAGTTTTCCTAAAAAAAAAAAAAAAAAAAGAAAAAAAAAAAAAGTGAATGTTCAGAATTATTATGATTTGTTTGAACCTTCAGAACAATCCAATATTAAAAGGTTGCCAAAAAAAACTTTAAAGTGTTTTTGTTGTTCATGAACAACTTGTACTAGGACTAGGATGGAAATACAATAATATAAGTGGATGGTTGTGTAGTGATTATGGATTTGGCCTGGTTGTCTGAGGGTTTCCAATTCGAACTTCAGTTGGGGTGACCCATGCACTGAATATGAATGGATTCGCCCTTTGTCACATGAGCATGACTTCTCAAAACGCACATGAGAAGCATAACCAACAGGACCTTACATGGGAACACCTGGACCAGCATGAAAATGTACACTTATCTAAAGGCCCATTCACACCAATAACGATAACTATAAAGATAACTATATTAGCGTCCACACTAATATAATGTCTGTCACTTTAAATGCTCGAGCTCATTACAGCAGGATGGATTCTGATTGGCTGTCAATGTTTTTATCCTTTATCAGTTCGTTTCTCTGTGCCGTTATCGTTATAGCTGTGGCTGTGAACTCTGCTATTCTTTAATATTGAGAAAGATTTTTAGAACTATATCTGTATTGTTATCGTTATCTTTATAGTTATCGTCCTTGGTGGGAACGGGCCTTAAAGGGTTAGTTCACCCAAAAATGAAAATTCTGTCAGTAATTACTCTCCCTCATGTTGTTCCAACCCCGTAAGACCTTCGTTCATCTTTGGAACACAAATTAAGATATTTTTGATGAAATCTGACAGCTGGCTCACTCCTCCATAGGCTTCTATAGACGTTATAACTTGCTGGCCCAGAAAATGCATTAAAGACATCGTTAATATAGTCCAAGTGACTACAGTGGCTCAATCTTAAGTTTATAAAGCGACGAGAATACTTTTTGTGCGCAAAAAAAAACAAAAATAACGACTTTATTCCACTATTAATTTCCTTTTCTCTGAGCCTCGAGTTTTTTCACGTAGTGTTTTAGCGCAACGCTTCTGTGTTGCACGTCACCACGTAGGCTCACTATTGGCCGACGCTGGTCATGTGATGATGCGTGTGATGCACAACACAGAAGCGCTAGTCTTTCAGCAGGAAAATTAATTTTGTTCTCTCATTACTTAAAATAAAATAATTTGAAATGTCAAGTAACCAAAAGTATGACCTGAATCTCATAAATAATGTTCTGATTGTTATTTCTGCAATGAGCAAATGTTGTGTTTTGGATACTGGTTGACCAGTAAAGGTCAATGGCACATTAATTCAATTTAAACAAATTAATTTACGTTAACATAAACATAAGCTTTTTAGGTTTAAGCTGCTCTTGAAAGCAGGCTGAGACAGCACATTATTTAATTGTGTGGCGTACATAACCCTGATTCCTTGAGAGCTCTGTTCCTGATAACTTGATGGTTTTTAGTACAGAAGGCGTGTCCGTCACTTATAGGATGCTCTTTTCTCTCTGTGGTTCTGGAAGGGTTTTATATAGGCTAATCATACAGTTACCGATACGTACTGTTAATGACTCGCCCTTTCTCTCCTTCTCTGCCAGTTGTTTCTCATGCAGACGTGTAGCGAATCACTCTGAAGGTTCAGGATGAGAAAATGGCACATACGTTTACCCCACCAGGACCTCAAAGTTTACGTAAGTTCACCCGTGAATCTCTTAAGGCCATCGAGAGCCGGATCGCTGAGGAGTACAAGAAGTCCAAGGACAAACGGGAGAGAATTAAAGATGATAAATGTGAGACGAAACCCAACAGTGGCCTGGAGGCTGGGAAAAATCTGCCCTTCATATATGGAGACATTCCCAGAAGACTGGTGTCCACACCACTGGAGGACCTGGACCAGTTCTACATCAATCGGGCAGTGAGTTTTGATTTATATTTTTCAAGCGGAGGGCCCACAAACCCCCTGAGAGTCCACAGAGGTACTCCAAAACATCACATGGATTCAGAATCTAGTTTAAGTCTTAGATTTAGAAATAAAGACTTCTTGGAAAGAAAGACTTGGAAAGTTTTATGATTGGAAAAATGTAAAATGCAGATAAGTAAAATGTAATAAGAAGTGTATATACACAAATATGTAAATATATACATTTCTTATATTTCTTATTAAATTGTACTTATCTGCATTTTACATTTTTCCAACCATATTTATATATATGATTGATGTCATATATATATATATATATATATATATGCATAATTGACTGACTGTTTTGTCCACTCTCTATGCATTCATCTCCCACTTGTTTAGACTTTCATAGTAGTGAACAAAAAAAAGACAATCAGCCGTTTCAACGCTGCTCCTGCCTTGTACATCTTCAGCCCCTTCAACCCTCTGAGGAGACTATCAATTAAGATTTTGGTACATACATATCCTTCTCAAGTGCTAAAGCATGCTGATGTCCTGGATGGGTCTTATGTTTATACACTTTAAGTCATCAGTCACAAGGCATGTTTATCCTGAAGTGAACCCGTCTTTGATATCATTCGGGTCGTATTTTATTTGACCTTGTGTAGTTTTGTTCATGGTTTTTTAAAGGTGAGGTTTTCACTGTCTAATTTGACTATTTTCTACCAAGTGACACATGAATTTGTGCCAGAATACTGCTAATAGTGCTTAAGCTAATAAGCTTGATTATTTTTCTTTGCATCTTAACTATGCACGATTACATGGTTATTTTCACTTGCATTTATCAACAATTAAAACAGCCCTGCAAATCATTTTTGGGTTGTGAACTACTGAAAGCCACTGGTATAATGACTTGATGTGCAATGTAAAATCTGGGCTGCGTTTCCCGAAACCTTCTTAACGCTACGTCGTTCTTAAGTTACACCTTAAGCTGTACCTTATCGTTAATACGTGTTTCCCGAAACCTTCTTAACGCTACGTCGTTCTTAAGTTACACCTTAAGCTGTACCTTATCGTTAATACGTGTTTCCCCGAAAACGTTCTTAGTTAAGTATACCTTCTGTAAGTCATATGTTCGGAAGGTTTAGCTTAGCTTTACCTTATCACTGTTGCAGGTCTATATGAATATAATTCTGAAGTTTTAATACACACAGACAGTGTTCAATTAGGCTAATTCAAGTGTTTTTAAACGTTTTGTTTGTGTTTTTTCAAGCGCTTTTAAAGCCCAATGAAAGCATAGGCTACTGTCAGTTAAGTCCTAGGCCTATTCGAACGCTAATATTGTTTCTCATGGTGCTCGTACGGTATTTTAAACATTTAATGGGGTATGTCTGTGATTTTTAGTCCCGCCCGAATCCATAATATCAGTGTTTTTTCTCACCCAACCCACGTAAAAATCCCTGGCCAAATTAGTACCTACTGTTTTTTGACAAACCTCAGCGAACAAAAATTGGAAAGAGAAGAAAGCACGTAAAAATTTGAAATGGTTATTATGGCAGCAATATATGATACAATTTTAAAATATGTAGGCTAGGCTATTATAGTTTGTATTATTTTTATAATATCCCATGAGTCCTAATAAATGCAATTGCACTTATTTCTGAAGTGCTTTTTTTTATAAAGAACACCGCTTTCTCACATAATGCAGTGAAGCAGCCCCTGCACGAGAGAATAATTGATTGTCAAGCCGTCGATATCAACCAATTCAGCCCCATCGCCACGGACAGCCCCGGGTAACGTCGCACGTAAGAAGGTATATCTTAAGCAGCTTCCTAAGGTATGGTTCTGGGAACATGCCTAGCAATGGTATACCTTTAGTTAAGTTATACTTCGTAGCGCGCTAAGAGACAACGTTATCGGGAAACGCAGCCCTGATCCTGAACCAAAACCCATTGAGAACCACTGATTTATGACTTCAATCTTTTATCAAGAAATCTATTTTTGATTTATGATTTTACTAGATAATGCGCCTTGAAACCTCTTTGATCTCACACTGCAAAAAAATATCATATGTTTGTGTATTCCAGACATATACGCTACCGTTCAAAGGTTTGGGGCTGGAAATATTTTTTAAATGTTTGTAAACCGGCGAACGTTAAACCTAACTTTAATTATAAAATAAACATAAATAACAAAATGAACAAACCTCGCCAGTTCCCACAGCTCACGGCCCATGCCTTGCTTGCCACAAACATACAAGTCTTTACTGTCAAAAACCTTTGGAGCCCAAACCCCAAACTTTTGAGCTGTCACTACATTTCCTTAACTGCAGTTTTCACATTGTTCAGTATGATTATAATGTTCACTATACTGGCCAACTGCGCTTTCATGGTCTACACTCAAACTCCAGACTGGGCCAAGAATATTGAGTGAGTTGATCTCTTTTGTTGCTTTCCAAACATACTGTAGAAATGCTGTGTATGTTTGCTCAGTGCAGTGACTGATGGTCTTGTTTTAACAGATATGTCTTCACTGGGATATACACTTTTGAAGCGCTGATAAAGATCACCGCCAGGGGATTCTGTGTGGGACAGTTCACGTTCCTCAGAGACCCATGGAACTGGTTGGATTTTATTGTTATAGTCATGGCGTAAGTATGACAAGTCTGTTATTTACCCCAGCTACGTTGCATTAAATTATTAGAATTTAATTATCCTCGCTACTTAAAGGTGAAGTGTATTTTTATTTAATTTTTTATGTTTTACTTTTTTAATTCACATTTCTGTCTTATTGTGGTGGAGGATTTGTCTTTTAAAATTGTTGCAAATAAAAAAAATATATAATTAGTTAATGCATTAACATTAACTAACAGTTAGCAATACATTTGTTACAGTATTTATTACTCTTTCTTAACGTTAGTTAAGAAAAATATTACTGTTCATTGTTAGTTCATGTTAGCTCAGGTCCATTAAATAATATTAACTACCTGAATAAAAAAAAATTCTCCATCCAATTAGTTCCTCATAGATTAAAGTCCCGCCCTTTTTTCCATTTAGTATTAGAACAGGAGGATGGGACGGAAAGGGCCAATTGAAGCTCTTTCATCGTTATTTTTGCAGTTCTGTCAGTTTCTGCTAGTGTCTCATTAATTACACACTTCACCTTTAGTTTTTCATAGTCCATAGAGAGGTCAAAAGTTGTCATTCCAGTTGTTATTGACAGCTTGCAAGAATAAAAGTGCTGTGCATAAATTTTTTTTTTTTTTTTTTACTTGGTTTGAAAAAATTTTCAACATTTGAAAGTGTTGAATTAGTAGTTTATATGTTTAGAGTTTGAAGTTTAGAGTTCAGAACTAAACAAACTTGTATTTCTTTACTAAGACTTCACAAAAACATCCTCAAATTGACATTTTGTTCATTTAAAATCAGGTTGACTGCTTTGCCAGGTCATATTAAAGGGAATGTTGACACAAAAATGAAAATTCTGTCATCATTTAACTCACCCTCAAGTTGTTCCAAAACTTTCTTTCTGCTATTGAACACAAAAGAAGATATTTAGAAGAATATGGGTAAATGCTGTTGATGGACCCCATTGACTTCCACAGTATGGGTTGTGTTCAGCAGAAGAAAGTAATTCATGCAGGTTTGGAACAACTACAGCTTGAGTAAATTATGACATAATTTCTAATTTTGGTTGAATTATCACTTTTAAGACAGCAAATATATTTTTTATGTTTTTAATAATTGTTTTATAATGTATTTTATTATATTTAATTTAGATGAAAATATTTTTTTATTTTTCTATATTTTTTAAATTTTTATGGTAATGTACTTAATAAAATACTTTATAAAATTCTTAAATATTCTATTACTTTTTAAAGTTTAAGATAATTCTGTTTATAAACAGTTAATCATTTTAAGTTGTTTGATTTTTTTTATATAGTTGATTTTTTTATAAGTTGTTTGAAGTTATTTAATTTAATTACATTTTTAAGATGCAGATGCCATCTTAACTCAGTGGTTCCCAAACTTTTTCTGCCGGTCCCCCTTGTTGTAAAGAAAAACATATTTGTTAGCCCCCGATCTACAGTACATGCACCCACATAAAGGGCCCTATTTTAACGATCTGAAACGCAAGTATCAAACGCGAAACGCAAGTAACTTTGTGGGTGGATCTCGGTTGCTATTATACCGGCGGGATAAATGACTCTTGCGCCCGACGCAAATCTAAAATGGGTTGGTCTGAAGTAGCTTCATTACTCATAGGTGTGGTTTGGGCGTAACATGAAATAAACCAATCAGAGCATCATCTCACATTCCCTTTAAGAGCAGGCGCGCTTGTTCCATGGCGGATTGGTATTATAACGGCGGATTTGCCAGACGCACGCCAGGAGCGGTTCACAGCCGAGGAGACCGACGTTCTCGTCAGGGCCGTAAAACACAGAGAAGTGACATTGGGGATGGAGAAACCCACCCAAATTAGCTTCGGTTAAACAGGCGTATGATAATTTGGGTAAATGTGTAAGCTAGATTTATGCCTATTTTTTCACATCTGAGTTCTTACTAGATCAAGAAAATATGATCATATAACACCGATTTTATCATCACTGCATTGGTTACCTATAAAGTTCCGTATTAATTACAAGGTATTGCTACTGACCTATAAAGCCCTAAACGGCTTAGCTCCAGTCTATTTAACGGATCTTTTATCACCCTATAATCCATCGCGCTCTTTAAGATCACTAAATTCAAGGCTTTTGGTCATACCTAGGATATCCAGAACCACCAAAGGAGGGAGAGCATTCTCACATTTGGCTCCAAAACTCTGGAATAGTCTTCCTGATACTGTTCGTTGCTCAGACTCGCTCTCCCAGTTTAAAACTAGATTAAAGTCGCATCTCTTCAGCCAGGCATTCATATAATCCTACAGTTCAAACTACAATCCGGCCTCTAGCTCATAAATGCCAGAGGAGAACTGGCCCCCGACTGAGCCTGGGTTCTCCCAAGGTTTTTTTTTCTCCATTAGGTCACCTGATGGAGTTTTAGGACACCATTAGGTCACTTGATGGAGTTTTTCGGTTCCTTGCCACTGTTGCCTTTGGCTTGCTCAGTTGGGGATATTTTGGGGATATTTAATTTAATTTTATCAATCAATAAATTCCTCTTGAAACAAACTTTGTTGTATTATTTAAATTTAATACTGTGAAGCTGCTTTGATACAATCTGTATTGTGAAAAGCGCTATATAAATAAACTTGACTTGACTTGACTTGACATCTTCATGGACACCACAATGATTTCCCTCGTGTGAATATTTTTCCTTGTAATAATGTATGTTTTTCTAAAAATGAGAACTGCTGCGTCTGTGTGTAGATGAGATAAGCAAAGTGCATGCGCGTTGTGCACACGCTACATTGATAATGGCCAAGCATGCGCCCTTAAAATAGCATCTGAATAACATACGCAACGCGCCACTGACTTAAGACTAGGTTTTTCCTGGTCTGTGGTGGAATTGTTTTCTAAACCTGCAAAATAGCACCAGGGAACGTTTGCGCTGGAACACGCCTCCTCTTTTCGCTGAACCGCCCCCGGGAGCGCAAGTTCATTCCCAAGTTTACCGGCGTGCGTCTGTGGAGGGAAAAGTCCACTCTAAGTAGTGTCTTAACTTGTTTGGCTTCATTCTGTCAGAAGCTAGTAGTTTGAGATACGCTACACACTGTGGTCTCCCTTCATTACCCACTATTGTTCTCATGAATCCTAGGGCGAGACTTGCCTCATAAAATGTTCTTGTCTCGAGGCTGTCCTCACTGGACGAGACAAAGCGAACGTTGCAAATCCATTTGTGGTGTGTTTCAGAAGGTGCGTGAGCACTTGGAGTATGTCAGAAATAGAACGATGCATTATTTTACAGTATACATTTGTTCCACCGCAGACAGTCACTGATTAAAATGGGTTGCTTTTGCCGTGTCGCGCCTCTCGTGTCAGGTGTAGACAGTTGCAATGTCAGAAGTAGTTTCATTGTCTGCTTTACATTTATGTAGTACTGCCAATCCTTTCACAAACTTGTCCATGCTTTATGCAGAATCATTATTCATGTATATTTTTACACGGATCCCTGCAATACCCAATTCGGATTCTTTAATCGCGGCATCTAGCAGTCTGTTATTCCATGACAACAACCGCTACTACTAATAACAAACCACTTAAAGGGATGGTTCGAAGTAAAATTAACCTAGGGTCCTTTGCACCATGACCTCGAGCCAAACACCCTCCCAGAAGCCCAGAAGTTAGAGCTTATTTAGAGAAATCAGCCGGATGTCTTAGTGCAGGCGCTAATGGATCCAAATTTGTATCTCGTAAATTACCCCACTAATAATGCCCAGAATGGTACCAGACTTCTACAGTAGTACAAATAGGTTCTGTACCCATAAAACGAGGCGGGGGGTGTTTGGCTCGAGGTCATGGTGCACAGGACCCTAGGTTGATTTTACTCCAAACCATCCCTTTAAGCAGGTACTGCAAGCCATCCTGAGGTAATAAAATATGTCAAATTAATATTTTGTGTTAAATTATGTTGCCGCATTAATAAGCAAAATCATTTCACAGTGGGGTCTTGTATCACCCTGGAGAGGTTTCTTTTGCATAACCATCTTCTGATTATACACTATGATTTAGCCACGCCCCCCTTTTGATAACTCCGGGCCCCTAGTTTGGGAACCACTGACTTAACTTATACTGATAATTAGTCCAAAAAATGCCCATTAAGACCATTGGCATCTGCAGTGCCCTTCAGCTTCATTTGTATCTGTGCATTTGGTCCCACAGGTTTGTTACAGAGTTTATAAACATAGGCAATGTATCAGCTCTCCGCACATTCAGGGTACTCAGAGCTTTGAAAACTATTTCAGTAATTCCAGGTAAGCAGAGAGCACGTTTAGGTGTACAACCTCTGTGTGACCTTTGAACCCGACTGCAACCCTGTGTCGAGACCTTCCTGTGTGTTGTATATCCGTCAGTGTTTGATTCCCCCCCCCCTCCCTGTTTCAGATATGTAACTGAGTTTGTGGATCTGGGTAGTGTGTCCGCCTTGCGAGCGTTCAGAGTTCTTCGAGCCCTGAAAACTATATCGGTCATCCCAGGTGAGAGTTGGGGAAAAGGTCAAGGTCACAGATGCTGACACTGTTTTCTTCAAACATGTCCAGCATGCTTTTCTCTTACTGCCTGATATAGAGTCTTTCACAAACATTTTACAGTTTTCTTTTAAGGTATTTTCCTCTGATTCGTGATTTGATGGTTGCACGCAAAAAAAACAAAAAACAAAAACAAAAAAACAAGCAGTGATGTCCGATTAACATTGAATAACTCAGGGTGCTTTCACACCTGCCTCATTTAGTTCGGTTGAATCGCACTAGAGTTCGTTTTCCCCGTTGGTGCGGTTCGTTTGTGGTGAGAACGTGATCCGACCTCGAACAGAACCAACTGCCAAAGAACTGCGCATTTTTGGACTAAGCCAGTTGCCGTAGTCAGCTGTGCTGCGCATTATAGGATGAGGAGAAATGTGTGTTAACAGTTTGCAGCTCGCGGACGAACTTGGAGTTGTGAGGAGGAGCGGAGCCTGATATAAATTATTATTAACATTATTTTCGAGCCGCATCCTCGGTTCATTCTCAAATATTATTGTTTGTCTAAAGTGGTGTAGACAAAGGGCTGCCAACTCGTGAGACTCACGCAATTGACACTTTTCACACGCTCTCACGCCACACATCCATTTTCTCACGCACAGAAAAATTGCAGAGCAAAGAGGTACTTTTAATATTAAACTAATTATCAGCTCTTAGATTCCGTCAATTTTATTACGAAATTCAGACAAAAAATACATTTGGCGCTTGTAAATGTGACGTGACAGATCGCTGAGCGCCTCAGTTCAAGTGCACGTGAACCGATCATCTGTTACTTTTTTATTTAAAGATGCAGTACAACTTACCGAAAGTATACATAATATCGACCAATTAGTGTTTTTCAACCACGGAAAGAGGTCAATATATAATAGCAGGAGAACAATTATGTCACATAACGTTACATTTACCTCAGGAAAGCCATTTAATGACCATAGCATGTTAATTGAATAGAAAAAATAGCTGGAGAGGAGATTTTGCTGAGCACTATATTACATATTTATTATATTTTTACTTATGTCATTAAATAATTGTTATTGTAACAAAAACTGCATTATATTTAATTGCATTTGTTATTTTTAACCTTTAATAATACCAGCAGATTGGGCCCTCTATGTTTACAGCATTAGGTGAGATTATTTTTTTAAATAAAATTTAAAATAAACATGTATCCAAAGTAGTCAATATTGAATCAAAATCGGAATCAAATCACAAGAATGGAATTGAAATCTTGACATTTTTGTCAAGCAATAATAAAAACTGTATCCTACCAGTCATTGTACAATGTAAACATTGTAACATGTTGTCACTAAACTTCATAAAATTCTATTTAGTTAGCAAATGTTTTGACAATCAATTGTGATGCAGTATTTGTTTTTACATACCCCCCCCCCCCCCCCCAACAAAAATCTCACTCCAAGCTAAACTCAAAAGTTGGCAGCCCTGAAACTATATGATAAAATATGACCACGAATACAATCAGCCCACGCAGTCGTCTCTCCATAAACAGTGGCGTGTTGTCTGCCGGATTTTCCACCTCTTTGTTTACTTCCGGGAGTTCTGTTGGAATTTTCCCACACGTTAATTCTGACCAAACGAAGTGCAGTTATGGAAATGCGTTCCGAGTGATGTGGATGTTGTCACGTGACTGCATTTTGGTTCGTTTTATCAACTCATAAACTGATTCGGACCAGAGCGATCAGTGTGGTGTGAAACGGAACCAAAACGTCTTAAAAATGCTACAAAGTATCATTTTTCGCCCTTGGTCCGGACCAAATGAACCGAACTACAGATGTGAAAGCACCCTCAATTATTTTTAATCCATAGGTCAAAAATCTCACAAGTCTTTAATTTATCATTTTGACTCTATGCAACGACTCCTTTAAATTTGCCATGATGAGAACTGTTATGGAGTCTTGAGACCGAATCAGTGAACTTATTTAGTTTAGATTACTAAAACAATCATCGTTAAGTGTAATTGAAATCTGGACCAGAATCATTAAGAGCTAGTGTTGCTGTTTTTGTCTCTCCTCTCCTTTTGTGATGAGTTTACGTTTGTACTGTAGTCGTCTTGCATGCCTTCATGTAGTCGCTGTTTAGTTATTAAGAGCATTAGTTATGTGCATGTGATACATAAAAAAATCGACTAATCTGTAAACTTCAGCTTGTAACCTGAAATATTCAGAGATATCCTTTTGAAACATTAAGACCATATTAAATTGTAAAAACATATTAATATAAACACACACATATACACTCACCTAAAGGATTATTAGGAACACCTGTTCAATTTCTCATTAATGCAATTATCTAATCAACCAATCACATGGCAGTTGCTTCAATGCATTTAGGGGTGTGGTCCTGGTCAAGACAATCTCCTGAACTCCAAACTGAATGTCAGAATGGGAAAGAAAGGTGATTTAAGAAATTTTGAGCGTGGCATGGTTGTTGGTGCCAGACGGGCCGGTCTGAGTATTTCACAATCTGCTCAGTTACTGGGATTTTCATGCACAACCATTTCTAGGGTTTACAAAGAATGGTGTGAAAAGGGAAAAACATCCAGTATGCGGCAGTCCTGTGGGCGAAAATGCCTTGTTGATGCTAGAGGTCAGAGGAGAATGGGCCGACTGATTCAAGCTGATAGAAGAGCAACTTTGACTGAAATACATTGACTTTGACTCGTTACAACCGAGGTATGCAGCAAAGCATTTGTGAAGCCACAACACGCACAACCTTGAGGCGGATGGGCTACAACAGCAGAAGACCCCACCGGGTACCACTCATCTCCACTACAAATAGGAAAAAGAGGCTACAATTTGCACGAGCTCACCAAAATTGGACAGTTGAAGACTGGAAAAATGTTGCCTGGTCTGATGAGTCTCGATTTCTGTTGAGACATTCA
Organism: Leuciscus leuciscus; assembly: GCF_965113295.1. Taxonomy (NCBI): domain Eukaryota; kingdom Metazoa; phylum Chordata; class Actinopteri; order Cypriniformes; family Leuciscidae; genus Leuciscus; species Leuciscus leuciscus. The sequence continues at coordinate 41,888,416 of NC_138731.1, read as the reverse complement.
GATGGTAGAGTCAGAATTTGGCGTTAACAGAATGAGAACATGGATCCATCATGCCTTGTTACCACTGTGCAGGCTGGTGGTGGTGGTGTAATGGTGTGGGGGATGTTTTCTTGGCACACTTTAGGCCCCTTAGTGCCAATTGGGCGTCGTTTAAATGCCACGGCCTACCTGAGCATTGTTTCTGACCATGTCCATCCCTTTATGACCACCATGTACCCATCCTCTGATGGCTACTTCCAGCAGGATAATGCACCATGTCACAAAGCTTGAATCCTTTCAAATTGGTTTCTTGAACATGACAATGAGTTCACTGTACTAAAATGGCCCCCACAGTCACCAGATCTCAACCCAATAGAGCATCTTTGGGATGTGGTGGAACGGGAGCTTCGTGCCCTGGATGTGCATCCCACAAATCTCCATCAACTGCAAAATGCTATCCTATCAATATGGGCCAACATTTCTAAAGAATGCTTTCAGAACCTTGTTGAATCAATGCCACGTAGAATTAAGGCAGTTCTGAAGGCGAAAGGGGGTCAAACACAGTATTAGTATGGTGTTCCTAATAATCCTTTAGGTGAGTGTATTTATTAGTGTGTATGTGTGTGTATATGTACTGTATGTATATATTAGTGTGTGTGTGTGTGTGTGTGTGTGTGTGTGTGTGTGTGTGTGTGTGTGTGTGTGTGTGTGTGTGTGTGTGTGTGTAAATGTATGTGTATGTTAAATAATTACATTCAGGGTCCAAAAATAATGTTAATAATTTTATCACACGCTGCTATCTTCCATGATATAAGTTGAATTATAAGAATGACCGCCTGACCCTTTCTGATGTAAGTGTCATTAGCAAAGAAATGTGCAAAGACAACCCATACACTAAAAAACAAAAGTGTCTGTTGTGACTTGCACATTTTCAAATGGCTATATTTGGGAAAACAATGACACTTCTCACATGAAAACTCTCGTAGATGATGATGATGATGATGATGATGCCAAAAATTATTAAACATGTTAAATATATCCATCTCATGGCCAGAATGAAATATTTGGATTCAAAGTGGATTTTGGACCCTGAGTAGGCCTACACTATGCTGAGACGTCAGTGGAAAGTGACGTGGTTTCCTCTGCTTTCCACAGGCCTGAAAACAATCGTTGGAGCTCTGATCCAGTCGGTGAAGAAGCTGTCAGATGTGATGATCTTGACCCTTTTTTGCCTGAGCGTCTTTGCTTTGGTTGGACTGCAGCTGTTCATGGGAGTTCTTAGGCATAAATGTGTGTTCAATTCTACTCTTATTCATCATTGTGACAATTCAACCGACTGCTTCGACTACATTAACAATCGTAGTAAGTTCATTTTCATTTTTGAAATGCATTCCAAAAATAAAATCTGTCTGACCATCTCTATCTATCTATCTATCTATCTATCTATCTATCTATCTATCTATCTATCTATCTATCTATCTATCTATCTATCTATCTATCTATCTATCTATCTATCTATCTATCTATCTATCTATCTATCTATCTATCTATCTATCTATCTATCTATCTGTCTGTCTGTCTGTCTGTCTATCTAACAATGAATCTATCTATCTGTCTATCTGTCTGTATCTGTCTGTATCTGTCTGTCTGTCTATCTATCTATCTGTCTGTATCTATCTGTCTGTCTGTCTGTCTTCTATCTATCTATCTATCTATCTATCTATCTGTCTGTCTGTCTGTCTGTCTGTCATCTATCTATCTAACAATGAATCTATCTGTCTATCTATCTTTCTAACAATGAATCTATCTATCTATCTGTCTGTCTATCTATCTATCTATCTATCTATCTATCTATCTATCTATCTATCTATCTATCTATCTGTCTGTCTGTCTGTCTGTCTGTCTGGTTTAGGTGAGTATTTTCAGCAGAAAACCTCATAAAGATTATATAAATTAGTGACTATGCAAGTCATTTACTTATTTGATAAGTGACTCAGAAATGGTACATAATATATGTAATGGTTTTCATCTTAGATTATAACTTTTCTGTGTTTTTTATTTATTGATTTTTTTACAGTTTTTCTCAATCGCTTTGGCACATTTTTCAAAACAGTCTTAACATTCTCTAAACTGTAAGTGCAATTGTCACATCTGTTTGCTGGAACATCAGAACTCTATAGCATGTCTGCAAACTCACCCAAAACATTTAATTCATGCTTCAAAACCTTGTTTTTATGTCGGTAAACTGGCCAAGGACACCAAAATAAAGAGTCTTTTTGTCAATGTGTGAGCCGTACTGGTCAAAATGTTTAGATGTTTTTTCACCATGGAAATATTTTTTAAATACAAATTTCACGCGCTTTCTACTTTTTAGTTGACACTTTTTTTTTACACTATACAAGAATGTCAGTTTTGTCTAGTTGAATGCTCTTATGTATCACTCTGAGCTTTTTAGATATAGATTTCAACAAGTAAATTGACTTTCTAGAAAAGTCAATACTGTAGTACTCAATTTATATTAGGTGTCCTTATCTATTATGTACTTACATAAAAAAATGCTGCTGTTGAGGTGGGATATGGGTACGTTAGGGACATGCTTGGTTGTATAGGATGGTTTAAGGGTGGGTTAAGAGAGTAGTCAACAGTGTAATTCTAGATTTAGCTGTAATTACATGCATTATTTATAGTACAATGTAAAAACATGTACACAATAAGTGCATTGTATCAAATTATTCATTTGCTGTAAATGTTAGTACATAGTAGTTAAAGACACCTAATATAAAGTGGGACTGAACATTCTTATTTAAACAGCACATATTTGTAGAAATGTGGTACATGTAAACTGAAAAATCAGTTGCTTGTTCATTTTTACATATTCTATTACAGTATGTTTTCCCCTAACACCACACATTCTTAAATATCTTCCTTTTGCTCTTCCACGACAACTGTGTATTTTCAGTTTCTACAAAAATAAACTGTTGTTGCTGTTTATGGATTTAGATGTTCCTGCATGTTCAAAAATGGCCAGCAGCCATATCACCCTGTAGCCCAAGACTGGTTGCCCACTGAAGCTAAGCAGGGATTTAGAGAGATTGATTCATCCATTGAGTTGTTTGAGAATCATTGAAAAATGTGGTGATGTGTATTGAATATTATGAGAAAATTAAACAGTTTTTTTTTTACCTTTGATGCATGTAAACCTGTTGTAGGAGACCAGAAAAACAAAATTAAGAGTCTTGAAAATAGCATATTAGGGGCACTTTAAAACATTCAGTTTATTTCCAGATTTAGATTTCATTTTGAATTTACATTTCAATGTATGGGGCAAGTTATTGCTAATAATACAGGTATTACAAGATCACATAATTCAGGAAGGACTGATAATTTGCATCCAAATCCACACATTTTTGTTGAAGAGAGGTTTAAGTAGACCAGAGTATACATATGGTATATATGTATACAAAATGTATATGAGTAACATTTTGATCGGGGCCAATAAAAAGCAAATTTAAGAGTGACAGGTCCAATATACCAGTGACCAGTCTGAAAAGGAAATATTGTGTGTGTAAGACAGCCAGCTGTCATCATTCAGCATCATGGATGTTTGCATTACCACCAGCCATGAAAACCCTGTTTGAGAGAAAGGAATTCCACCTTGCTCATGGAGGGGAATATGATATCCATTGGCAAGTACTTTAGTGGGATGGGGGAAAGCTATAATGCAGGAGTGAGGTAATCTGGTGCGCTGTTTGCTGATGGGGATGCCTTCCACATTCCTCTATCCATTTTATTCTGATACACATCTTACTGGTATCTTGACATTTCCCTCATTTGCATGGGGTTTGGATATGTTGTGAACACATCCCATTTGATCCAAAGGGTCAGGAAGAGGGTGGTAAATGGGCAAATAATTATATAATTTTTTTTTTGTACAAAAAATGGACCAATGAATATTAAAATATAAAAAAATATGGAATGAAACAACCTATTATGGACAGAATAAACACCAATAAATGTAGTATAGCACAAAGCAACTAATGCACTTTAGCTTTGTATAAGATCTATGATGAACTATCTCTTCTTTTTCCTGTAGATAACCACTATTTCCTACCAGGAAAGAAAGACGCTCTGATCTGTGGGAATAACAGTGATGCTGGGTAAGCAACATGTGCAAACAAATCTGGATATCGAACGATTTCATAAACCTTTTCAGTATCTTTCTTTTCAAAAGTCGTTTACCAATATTGCTCATTTTATGTTGTTGAGTTTTTGACAATCAAGTGTCACACATGTGCATTTCAGGCAGTGTCCAGAAGGATTTGTCTGTAGGAAAGCAGGTCGTAATCCAGATTTTGATTACACAAGTTTTGATACCTTTGGCTGGGCCTTCCTTTCATTATTCAGACTGATGACTCAAGACTACTGGGAGAATCTTTACCAACAGGTAGAGGAAACTGAACTCATATGATTATTTTTAGTTCATGGAACGCAAAAGGTGGTGTTTTGCACAATGTACGAGCTGATTGTTTTCTATATAATAAAAGTGGATGAGGTATGGGGCTGTCAAGCTCCAAAAAGGACCAAAAAAATCCCCATCATGAAAGTAGTCCATATGATTTTTACACTTTATTCCAAGCCTTCTAATGCAATACACATTGCTGGTATGAGGAACAGACTGAAAAGTTGTTGTTCCCTGAAAATCTTGTTCTTCATGATGTTCAAGACTAGTGTTTCATGAGAAATGCACGAACCTGTAACATTTATGCAGTTTCTTCTCCTTCTCTTCCTCTGAAATTTCAATTTAGACTATTTTATGGTATTTTATGATTTTTTTAAATGTCATTTATGGAGCTTGGTAGCTTAAGTCACTGTATGGAAAAGAAAATGAATCATACTGGTTTGAACAACATTGATTCCTTCCTGTGTTTCTCCTATACTAATTGTGGAATTTTATTACAGACTCTTCGAGCCGCAGGAAAAACCTACATGATTTTTTTCGTGCTGGTCATTTTCTTGGGATCCTTCTACCTGGTGAATCTGATCCTGGCTGTGGTTGCCATGGCATATGACGAACAGAACCAAGCCACTATTGATGAGGCTTTGAAAAAAGAGGAGGAGTTTAACGCCATGCTTGAGCAGATCATGAGACAGGAAGAGGAAGCTCAGGTCTGTTGGGTGTTTACATTTAAACAGGGTCTGAAATGCAAGCTTTTTGCATTTTCCAGTTGCTCAAAAAGTAGAGCATGGTGCGTGCAACACCACGGTCATGGGTTCAATTCCCAGGGAATACATGAACCTATAAAAATTCTGCCAAATGCATAAATGTAAATGCATGAAACCTTTGCAAACTGTTGCATAAGTGTAATGACGTTCTGTCTTGTGATTGGTTGACAGGCTGCGGCTGAAGCGTCCAAGTGTGAGGGGCTTAGTGGAAATAAAACGGACAGTTCCTCGGACGCCTCCAAACTCAGCTCCAAAAGTGCCAAAGAACGACGTAACCACAGGAAAAAGAGACAGCGTCAGGGGGAAGGAGAGAAAGAGGATGATGTGAAGAGAGATGGAAACGATAGAAAGGCCAGTTTCCGTTTTACAGACGATGGAAAATTTCGGCGCTCACGTGAAAGGACTTGCTCTTCTCCACATCAGGTTAGAAATCATTTGATGTTTGCTATAGGAATAAGGAAATGTCATCAACTTACTTTCTTACAATAAGGAAACACTGATGTCTATCTGGATGTATAGATAGATAGATAGATAGATAGATAGATAGATAGATAGATAGATAGATAGATAGATAGATAGATAGATAGATAGATAGATAGATAGATAGATAGATAGATAGATAGATAGATATTTTATAAATTCAGCATGACCATCAGCATCATGATATTCACGATCTCTACCACTTACAGTATGTTCTCTCCTGCCATTACTTGTCCAGTTGACCTGACGCTAAGCCCCGCCCCTTTATTTACTCATTTAGGGTGTGTTCACTGTTTGCATGTTTGGTTGGATTAAAACTAAACCCTGGTGCGATTGCTCTGTTAGTGCGGTTCATTTGAATAAGTGTGAACGCTGCCATCCGAACCCTGGTGCGCACCAAACAAGCAGACTGAGAACCACCTTTTCAGGACTGGTCTGTGTTGAAGTCATATTTCAGTCGAACCAAACCAAAGACATGCAAAAGAACCAAAAACAGGACTTGACGTGACAAGATGTGACCCTAAAAAGGACAGAATGCTCAACCAATCCAATTAAAGTGCCGATGGGAGTGGAAAGTTCTGCGCGCGATCGACACGCAAATTAAAGAACACAGACGCAGCCGGATAATTTCTATAATGACCAATGCAATCTGGTCAATCCAAAATTTTATATTGTATAATTTTTTTTTTTTTTAGTTCAGTACATTTATTTTACAGTAAACTTCTGTCTTTTTTTTTTTAAACGTTCATTTTTTGATGTGCCTTGACTTCAGCAGTAAATCTGCTGAGTGTCTTCTTTAAAAAGAGACCAACCTTATGTCTGTATTCTAAAGCATTATTGCATTACTTCCATTTAAGTTCAGATCTATGCTCAAAAAGGGAGTGAACACAGAAAAACACACAGAACGTTCATGAACTTGCATTAGAAACGAGCTTGTCTATAAATATATGCCGGACAGTTAAAGCTAAAGTTGAACTGGCAAGTCAATTTATATAGTGGGGTTTAGCGAAGGGTCATTTCTTCAAATGCCTTGATTTGTTTGTCAGTGTGTTTGTAAAGCTTGTTTGTCTCCTCAGTCCCCTCTGAGTTTTCAGGGTTCAATCCTCACCCCACGTCGGGGCAGCAAAGGTAGCGTCTTCAGCTTCCGCGGGCGTCTGCATTCCGAAAACAACTACGCCGACGATGAGCAAAGCATGTTTGAGGAAACAGGCAGCCCGAAAGACTCTCTGTTTCCACCCTCTCGATCCGAACGTCTTTACAGTACTCCTAGCAAAAGCAGTCTGACGCCACGTATACTGTTGCCGTCTAACGGAAAAGCGCGGTATGTGGTCGAAAGCAATGGCACGGTGATGGTGTCGGGCGGAGCATCTTCACCCAACTCCCCCTCAGGAATCCTGATGCCCGAAGTGCCCAAAAAAAGAGCCATGTTTGACGAAACTTGTGTAAGGGAAAGAACTAACGGCGCACGAACCTTGCATGGCCTGTGACGTGCTGTTGCTGTGTATAATGCATTGTTTTAAAATGCACATTTTTATTATAGGCATAATGCTATCTGTGTACTCTTTTGCACTTTTATTGCTGGTTTTGGGTAAAAATATGCAGAATTCTGCAGGATGGATTTAAATATGGTATTAAAAAAAAATGCTGCAGAATGAAATCATGCAAAATATTTATAAACAAACATGAACTGGCATGGATGTTCATAACTTTTTCAATGATCCGCATTCTGATTCTGTGGAAATCTGCAGAGATACTTTTAATTCTGTGTGAGCCTGCAAAATCAAGTTGTGAAACCAAATCAATTAATTTGCCAATTATTTGTTAAATTAATAAATTATATAAAAAAGCTTTTTTTTTCTTTTCTTTTCAAAGCATGTTAAAGCATGCATTTAAATTATGTTGTTCTGCATGCATTTAAATTATGTTGTTCCACATAATGTCAATTTTTTGTATTGTATAAACATATTTGATGTATGGATGCTTGTTTCCACCACTGAATAAAAACATTTTATCTCACAATTCTGACTTTTTTTCTCAGAATTGTGTGATATAAACTCTCAATTGTGAGAAAAGAAGTCAGAATTGCAGAAAAAAAAGTCAGAATTGGGAGTAATTCTGTGGTGGAAACAAGCTACCATAATAATGTCTTAATAATATGTACTAAGTTAGATAACAGTGACATACGAAGGCATTCTTAAGGTGGTTAAAATGTAACTAAATAAACTAAATATAAAAATGTAAATGAGCCTTTGGCTTTTAAGTGCCTTTTAACTGGACCCCCCAGAAGATATAATCAAATTTGGGTTGTCATTGTTGTTGTTTTTTGTAAAAGCAACATAACTAATATCAATCCGAGATGTTTTACAGGTTGCCTGCATGCATTTGAAATGCTAATTTGTCTTGATGAATGATTGATGTATAGCAAGATGATGCCTAGCAAACAATGTAACATTTGATTATGTATTTGCTGATGATTGGATCTCTTTACAGTTTGACACAGGTGAAGGATACCGACGTCGATGTGATTCAGGCTTTTCTGTGGCTTTTGACCAATCAGCGAGACAGAGAGCTTTGAGTGTAGCAAGTGTCAACAACCCTGACCGTAAGGAACCCTAAATGCTGAACACACTTACAAGAAACTGAATGTGAGGCATATTAGTTAGATTTTTTTTTTTTTGCCATTTTTAAGAAATGGTTCACAATCGTCATAATTTTCTCAACCCAATCCTGTTCCAAACCTGTAGGACTTTAATTCTGCTTTGAATTTTAGGAGTATCTTGACCAATCTTATCAATATAAAAAAAAGTGACTCAGATTGTAAAGCTAAAAAAGTATCATATGTGTTGTATATGTCGTATTAACTATTGAGGAATAGACTGAAAATGAATGGTTTTTATATTGTCATTTTGAAGTCTGACAGCCTCAGTTTTCATTGACTTTCATTATAATGAAAATAGTGGTATGGATATTTTTCCTTTTTGTTTTTCACAGAAGAAAGGTGAACTATACTTTCGATTAAGTGCTTATTTGCTTATTAGTATTCAGTTTGTCCAAATGATGCTGAAATACCCACTTACGTACAGCTTTCAGATTGTCGTCTACCTTTTTTTATTTAACATGGCAGCGTGGGAGGTCTGGAAACAGAAGTGTGTGGAGCGCTGGTACGACTTTGCAGAGAATTATCTGATCTGGGATTGCAGTCCCACATGGCTGAGGATAAAGAGCATCGTCCACATGGTTGTGATGGACCCCTTTGCAGATCTGATTATCACCATTTGCATCGTGATAAACACAATATTCATGGCCATGGAGTGTCACCCTATGGACGATAATTATTCTAATATGCTTATAACTGGCAATGTGGTAAGAACATTTATAGCAGCATTTGAAATTAAATCTTCAATGATTTTGACTTCTAAGAAAGCCATTTTATTTAGGGAGATGTTTTCTCCAAAATGGTCAACAAATGTAATGATTTTATTACAAATTTAGTCAGTGGACAGCTCTACTTTTGTAAAATACTTGTTGTTCAATTGAAAAATTTGGCAATACTTTACGATAAGGTCGCATTGGTTTATGTTAGTTGATGCATTAACTAAACTTTAATAATAATCAATACATTTGTTACAGTATTTATTAATCTTTGTAATAAAACATTAATTGTTGTTAGTTTTAGTTCACTCAGGTCCATTAAATAATATTAACAGAGACAACTTTTGATTATAATAATGTATTGTAGTAAATGTTGAAATTAACATGAAGTAAGATTAATAAAAGATTCAGAAGTATTTTTCACTGAAGTAATAAATTAGCCCCCAAGTCTTAAAGGAACACAGCACATTTCCTTGATTATTACGCAGGAATGAGAGTATAGTTCCTAGGCATATTGGCCCAGAAAATCGCAACTTTTCATTTTCTGTCGGTCTTAGTACATGATGTAACTACAGAAGAGTCAAGTTTTAAATAGGAAAAATATAGAAACTCTTTGGTCATTTTTTTGAGAGAGATGCTAACGGTCTAATCAGATTCAATGATCTATGCTAAGCTATGCTAAAAGTGGTACCGCCAGACCCGGAGATCGGCTGAATGGATTCGAAAACGGTAAAACTCAACTGTTTAACTCTGGGGGAGTTGGAAAATTATCCTATTTCCCAAAAAAAAGGTGTTCCTTTAAGACTAGTCCCAGACTAAAATGCATGTTTGAGCTGTTTTAACTGAAAGTAACTTGCACTGACATACCTTAAAATATGTCCGTGCCATTGTTTTGTCTCAAGGTGCACATCAGTAATGCTTTTTCAAAGGCACATTTACAAAAGCTACTTAAATGCCCTTAATGAACTAAAGCCTACTCCTGGTTTAATCTAAGCCCTGTCTGTGAAACCAGGCCTAGAAGTAATTTAGCTAACAAATGGAACATTATTGTGAAGTTTTACCAAAAGTTTTATCTCTTTGCTTACAGGTTTTCATAGGCATCTTTACTGCAGAAATGATATTGAAGATAATCGCCTTGGACCCATACACTTACTTTCAAGAAGGCTGGAATATCTTCGACAGCATCATAGTCACACTGAGTCTTCTGGAACTTTGTTTGCAAAACGTACTGCCTGGAATGGGTCTTCTTAGGCCGTTCCGACTGGTAAGAGTATCCTGCTGTCATGCATTATACCCAATGACCTAGACAGCATATAAATGCAGCATAGGTGCGCTCCTAAAGGGGTCATGACATGAGAAATCAAATTTGGCTTGATCTTTTGACATATAAGAGGTCTTTGTAGCATTAAAACATCCTGCAAGTTTCATAGCTTAAAAAGTCCTCCTCATTGTAAACAAAGCATTTATTTATTCAAACTCCAAAATGGCTCGTTTTGATATTGCAGGATCTGTGATGTCACACTTGCAAATACATTTACATATGCCCGCCTCCAGAGAAAGACATGGACAAATAGTTATACATCCTCACACCATAGACCCGCCCACTGGCATTCAGTCGCCAGTTTTATTTGGATATCACTCACACACAATAGCGAAGGGGTGTTGATACTGTCTACTACGCAATGATGTTAGCCAATCATAACAGTGGCTGTTTACTGACAAGCCTTAAAGGAGAAGCCCCTTAAAAACTGATCTTTTTTTTTTTTGCCTAGTAACAGTCATTATTTATGACCCCCTTAATCTTAGGCTTGATTTTTAAGGTACTATGTGTAAATGCTGCCTTCTAAGACCATCTCTTGTTCAAAATAGTTTATTTAAAATTGGTCAAAAATACAATAAAAACAGTAATTTTGTAAAATATTATAACAAATAAATGCAGACCCCAAAGTTTTGAATGGTATAAAACACTAAATAAGTTTAAAATAATACACTAAAAACTAAAATCATTTTAAATGGAACATGTTCATCATGTTCAACATGTCAATTTAATTGAGATTTGACAGTTATTCAATAATTAGTGTTTTTAAAGAGGATCTTTAAGTCAGCATTAGATGAAGGCAAAGGTAATCTAAATGTAAAAATAGAAGAATTTATCATATCGACCAATATTGATACATTTTGGAAAAAAATCTATGGACCATACTAATTTTCTATACCATTTATTGTCACAGCTGAGGGTCTTCAAACTAGCTAAGTCTTGGCCGACTCTGAACATGCTAATCAAGATCATTGGCAACTCACTGGGCGCCTTGAGCAACCTGACGCTTGTGCTAGCCATCATCGTCTTCATCTTCGCTGTGGTGGGAACGCAACTGTTCGGGAAGAGCTACCGTGACTGTGTGTGTAAGATTTCTGAGGATTGCACGCTTCCTCGCTGGCACATGACGGATTTCTTCCACTCGTTCCTGATCGTCTTCAGGGTGTTGTGCGGGGAGTGGATCGAGACCATGTGGGACTGCATGCAAGTGGCAGGGGAGCCTTTGTGCTTAATTGTGTTCATGATGGTCATGGTGATCGGAAATCTGGTGGTATGTATTGTTCACCTCAATTAATTAGCATTAAAAAACCTAGGGCCTCATTTATAAAGATGTGCATAAACTGATCCTGAATGTGACCGTGATATTATATTAAATTATGTTATATTAACAATATATAAATTAGGGATGCACCAATATGAAAATTTTGGTCGATACCGAAAACTGATAATTTTTTATATTTGAAAGCCGATAACCGATATATTGGCCGATAAATCTAAATCCAATTTTGATATAATTTTTGAGTGCCTGATTACAAAAACAAAAGTCTCACCATTAAAAGCTATTTCCCAAGCACACAATTATAATGTTCTCATTATAATTTGATGTAGCCTATATGACAGATTTTGCGCTGCACATGTTGCACTGAACTGTATTTTCCTTTTTTTAAGTGATTCCAATCATATTTCAAGCAATTCAAAACCATCATGGCGAACAGTGCACATCTGAAGTGTCTCAGCTAAAGGAAAAAATCCATTGTTTATCGACTCTATCGGCCATTATCGGGTTGATAAAGATAACATCAAAAATTAACATATGTTGGCCGATAACAATATGGTGGCCGATATATTGTGCATTCCAAATATAAATGTTTGTAATCAGGGTCTTCAGTTGGTGTATGGATAAGAACATTTCCATGCCAGTTTCTGCTTTTATATATCCGGATTTGTTTCTGATTTGACATAGGATAAAATCGATGGGTCCCACTTTATATTAATTGTCTTTAACTACTATGCACTAGCATTTAAATTATTCATTTGATACAATGGACTTATTGTGTACATGTCTTTACATTGTACTTATATTTAAAAAAGTAATACCTGCATGTAGCTATAGCTGTAATTAAATTCTATAATTACATATATAATTACACAGTCCCTTCCCTTTCACATTAGTCCACTCACTGTAAAACCAACTATACCACCAAAACCTGTCCCTAACCTTACCCTTTTCCCACCTCAAAAGCACCTCAAAAATTTTGCAATAAAACATCAACACAATAAGTACATTTGTACCTTTTTTTTTTTTATGTAAGCAGTAAGCACAGAGTAGTCACTAGGGCCCTATCTTGCACCCAGTGCAATTGACTTAGTACACCGACGCATGTATCATTCCTATTTTGCACCCGCGCACAGCGGACTTTTCCCTCCACAGACGCACGTCGGTAAATTAGGGAATGAACTTGCGCTCCCGGGGGCGGTTCAGCGAAAAGAGGAGGCGTGTTCCGGCGCAAACGTTCCCTGGTGCTATTTTGCAGTTTCAGAAAACAATTCCGCCACAGACCAGGAAAAACCTAGTATAAAGTCAGAGGCGCGTTATTCATATGCTATTTTAAGGGTGCATGCTTGGCCATAATGTAGCGTGTGCACAACGGTATACACTTTGCTTCTCTCATCTACACAGACGCAGCAGTTCCCATTTTTGCAAACCATACATAATTACAAGGAAAAATATTCCTCACGAGGGAAATCATTGTTGTGTCCATGAAGATGTGAAAAAATAGGCATAAATCTTTGGTACACATTTACCAAAATTATTATACGCCTGTTTAACCGAAGCTAATTTGGGTGTGTTTCTCCATCCCCATACAATGTCACTTCTCTGTGTTTTACGGCCCTGACGAGAACGTCGGTCTCCTCGGCTGTGAACCGCTCCTGGCGTGCGCCTGGCAAATCCGCCGTTATAATAGCAATCCGCCATGGAACAAGCGCGCCTGCTCTTAAAGGGAATGTGAGATGTCGCTCTGATTGGCTTATTTCACGTTACGCCCAAACCACACCTATGAGTAATGTAGCTACTTCAGACCATTTTAGATTTGCGTCGGGCGCAAGAGTCATTTATCCCTCCGGTATAATCCGAGATCCGCCCACAAAGTTACTTGCGTTTCGCATTTGATACTTGCGTTTCAGATCGTTAAAATAGGGCCCCTAATGTAAATTCAATTGATCAATCCATGGTATTTTTGAATCAAATTTAATTGTACATGGAGTTTAATAAATGAGGCCCCTGAAGTGAGTGAAGTTGTTCTGAACTTGTAGTTGGCTTCTTCCTAATTTTGCCTTTCCTTTAGGTTCTGAACCTGTTCCTCGCTCTGCTGCTCAGTTCCTTCAGTTCCGAAAATCTCACGGCCAATGACGATGAGGTCGAAAAGAACAACCTGCAGATAGCGGTTGGTCGAATCAAGAGAGGCTTCGCTGTGGTCAAGGCCTGCCTGCACGGTTTCTTCCAGAGCAGCTGTATAAAGAGGAGGAAGCAGAAAAAGAAAACTCTAGATGGGAACACGGTCACGATAAACTGCAAGGGAATAAATGATAACTCCAACCACACCACACTAGAGCTGGTTAAAGGCACTGGAGGACGAGATGTGGATAGTGACTCTGAGAATTTTATCAGCAATCCGAGCTTGACCATCAGTGTCCCGATGGCTGCCGAGGAGTCGGATTTTGAGTGTCTCAACACTGAGGATTTCAGCAGTCTTTCTTCAGACCTAGAGGAAGATAAAGAGGTACGGTTGCATTTTGAAATTATTTGACTATTTTTTCTTCCAAAGACCTCAGGATGTTTTAAAGAAATAGAGAAAACAAAGAGCAGGGGGAGATGGGTGGATATGAAGATTTTAGTGCAGATCAAACCCCCCTTTACACCTGCCATTAGCATATGTTTGGTATGGTCACCGTGATTTTGCCAAGTAAGACATGTTCCTGGATCAACATATTTTATTGATCCTGGAATAACATTCCTGTCCCAAAATGTAGACATTACCCTATCCCTACCCCTAAACCTAACCCTACCCATAACTTTTCCCTAAAATCAGAGGGAAATGACAGGTGAATAACACTAATGTTGAAGCACCTCACCCTGGTTCCTAGGCTAAACTTGACTGTAAACTTGTCCCTCAAATCTGATTGGTTGATTGGAAAGTTGTTCCAGGATCAACAAAGATGTTGATCCAGGAACATGTGGTACTTGGTGAAATCACGTTCACCTGTTTGGTCTCTGCTTTTGCATTTTCTTAATTCATATGCATCTCTAATATGATCGATTAGAGATTCAAGCATAGTCACTTGAGCAAAATCCAAAATGCCACTTATATACATTACTGTTCAAAACGTTGGGGTTAGTTTGAACATCTCTTATGCTCACCAAGGCTGCACTCTTTTGAACAAAAATACAGAAAAAAACAGCAATATTGCGAAATGTTATTACAATTAAAACTCACTGTTTCCTACTTAAATACATTTGAAAATGTAATATATTCCTGTGATGCAAAGCTGAATTTTCAGCATCATTACCCCAGCGTCACATGATCCTTCAGAAATCATACTAATATACTGATTTGCTGCTCAAGAAACATTTCATTATCATTATTTAAAATAGATGCTGCTTAATATTTTTGTGGAAACCGTGATGCATTTTGTTTTCAGGATTCGTTGATGAATAGAAAGTTCCAAAGAACAGCATTTATTTGAAAGAGAAATATTTTGTAACATTATGAATGTGTTTACTGTCACTTTTGATCAGTTTAATGTTTCCTTGCTGAATAAACATATTTATTTCTTACTGACAACAAACTTTGAACAGCAATGTATTATATGAGAGGATTAATTTTATTATATGAGGAAATTATATAACGATTTAGTACGATTTTGCATTTCCCTTCTCTATGAATTTACCGTCAGTGTTGGATGTTAATGGGATTAGAAGAGAAGAGGAAAAGGAAAATGGGAGAGAAACCATATACCAAGTCATAACTCAGTAAAAGAGTTTGATAAATAATGGGATATCGTTGATTTAAATCTAGACCACCTTCAAATGCGTGTTTGATCACAATTTATCTTGGGTGCATTTACTCCTGGCTTTTGATGCAGTCAGTTGTGATCCAATCACTGAAAACCATATGTGTCTGGTCTGTTTGGTGTACAAGTTGTTTTCCGACAGTGCTTTCATTAGTGCGCACCCAAGTCCCCTTGAAATAGCCTAGTGGTTGTGGACTGTGCAGTGAATTTTGTATGCAATGCATACAGTATGACACTATGACAGTATAATGTACTTCTTTTGGACCTCGATCAGGGTAGATGCCAATATTTAATTTGAGGTGAATAAAAATGAGGCTATAAGGGATAGATGTCACTACAGTTGTGATGGCTAAGCTTAAGATCCTAGTTCTTGTCTAAGTATCTGCGGAAATATTTTTGGAAAGATGTTGTAGCATTCCTGTAACTCAAACTATAGAGTATGATTCTGGCAAGTGGGTTTGATATGGAGGGTCAATGTACCTTTAAATCCCTTTGTATAAAAGCATCTATACCGAAGGTAAATGTAAATGTAAATCAGAAAGCTATAATTTTTTGGGGCCATGTACATGACAATATCTACACCAAAGGATTGGTTCGACATCATTTGCACTGTTATTGAAGTATTCCTCCCTTTGTACTGTCCTGACAAAGGGAGGAATACTTCAATAACAGTGCAAATGATGTCGAACCAATCCTTCGGTGTAGATATTGTCATGTACACGGCCCCAAAAAATGATAGCTTTCTGATTGTTTCACTTGATTTATCACTGGTGTAATCGTGGTCAAGTTCCTCTTCGGTCGGGTTAATTGCAGTGAGTGCATTGTGGATTACGTCAACATGTTGCCCGACGACCCATTATGGAAGAGAGGTCAGGGAATATCAGTCTTCAGATCGCAATTATCTGCCATTTAAGTGCTGAGTGTGAATGTTAGCCTCATGATAACATGCTCATTTGCTTCCTGTTGGGAATCGAGGATGTGGCGGTCTGTGGTTTTGGCATAAATCGGTTTTATACTGGTCATTTGTACGGCAAGCTCTTTGAAATTGTCCAAAAAGGTGTACCGCTTTAGTTTTGTGAAGGGTGATATACTTTCAATTGAAACTCAAAAAAAATAATCTAATGAGCTGACTATTTAGGCAGCATTGTAAGGAATCATAGGCACAAATGGTTGAATAAGGGGCAGTATATGACAGTATTGCATGTATCATTTGTGTTGAAGGCGTTCCCATAATGCAACAGGCTCAGTGAGTGGGTGGACAAAGTTTTATTATAATTATAATAAACCAAATAATGTACACTGAATGTAATAAAAATAAAATATATTTTTGTTTTATGAATTTACTAGGGCTGGGGGAATTAACGCGTTAATCTTTGCGATTAATTTGAAATGTTTAACGCGTTAAAAAAAAATAACGCAATTGACGCAGCACTTTTTTTTTTTGCCTCGTTTTAATGATTTCCTGTTGTGTCTGCTATTAAAAAGGCCGAAATATGCCGTCCCGCCCCTCCATGTTCGGCGGTCAGGTTTCATTCTCGGGCAGCTTTCATGAGCGGGTCTTTTCCGCTCGGTATGTGCGCGTGAGTGTGTGTGTGTGTGTGTGTGTCGGTCGGTCGGCGCGCTCTGTGCTCCGCGCGCGCGCGTGCGTGTGTGTGTGTGTGTGTGTGTGTGTGTGTCGGCTCGCTTTGTCGTTAATGGCCCAGCAGCGGCGAGCTCTCCGTTCCGTGTGTGTGTGTGTGTGTGTGTGTGTGTGTGTGTGTGTGTGTCGGCGGCTCTGTCGTTAACGGCCCAAAGGCTTCAATCATGTACTAAGCACTGGAAAAGTAAAGTCCACTCAAGTAACGTGAAATTTCTCTGTTGACTTCTGTTTGCTGAGCTGGTATAGCCATGCTGGGCAACAATGGTAAAATGACCTGCTCTGATCACATGCTCTGGTAATAATAGCTTTGTAGGACTATATTTTGTTTTAATAATTAATAAAATAATAATAATAATAATAATCTGTTAAATTGATTATGTTGATTGATTATTGAAAAAGAATAATATATTGATATATTGATGTTTAATATTTTAATATAGGGCTATTTTCTGTTCCCTTTTTTTCCTGTGTTGTTTAATTAGGTGATTCTAAGTTTAAATATTGATGATTACAAGCTTGGGGGAAGCGCAATTAATTGCAATTAATTACAGAAATTGTGCAATTAATTAGTTAATTTTTTTTAATCGATTCCCAGCCCTAGAATTTACTAAAAAGTTCAATCCCAATTGTGTGAGCTATATATTTTCTGTGTGTTGTACCGTTAGCTTAGAAAAATCTGTTCTTCTCTGCCGTTTGCATGAGGAACGTGAAGGAGAGTGTTTTAGATCATCACTTGGTTGCATTTGAGTTTTAGCATGATAAAGCAGACAGAAAGGCTGACCACTACAGTTTGGCCCAGAGCCATGATCGCTGATTGATGGTCTTCAAGACATCAACAGATGATTCTGTATTATTGCTTCTATTGATTTATCCTGATTTATCTATTGAGTTTGACCAATGTTTTTTTTCCTCCAGACAAGACGGAGAGTGTTTTTTCTTGGTTGTGTGTCTCGCACCTTTTAACAGCATTGAATGCATTGTACATACATGTGTACATATGAGTATGTACATGCACAGCTCTACACAGATACATATTTTCAGAATATGTCATGGTTAATTGGACAAGCGCAATAATGCATTCAGTTTATGGAATGGGCGCATTTTCCAAAAATTATCTGACAAAAAAAATCTGATTTTTTTATTTTTATTTGCACTGGGCCATGTCAAGCTAAAAGTATATACATATATGTAATTTGTGATATAATTAGGCCTTCAGAAAGGTAACATGATTTCTACAAATATCCACTTTACAATAATCAATTTTACTTTACTTTTTATTTTTATTTTTAATAAAAATAATAAAAACGAGAGACAAAATGTAGTATATAAACCATTCAGGACAGACCTACTATGAGCTCAGAGATTAAGTGATTGTATGTGTGTCTGTAGTCAATGTGATTTCAACTTCAAGTTTCAATGCTTGTATATTTTGCATTAAACTTTAAATGTATAGTATTGTGTACTATGATTTATCTCAGAGCTTGGTTCATGGCTTATACGTTTTTGGAAATGCCAACTAGATAAAGTCAATCATATACTTGATAAAGGGTTTTATCCAAGGTATCTCACTAAGCAAATCTTACTTCTCAGGCTTGTCTCTGTGACTCAGCTGAAATGAAACCGTGTGCACATGTATCATCTCCTCTGCGGTTGCTATAGTAATGTGTGTGTGTGTGTGTGTGTGTGTGTGTGTGTGTGTGCTCTTGCAGAGGCTGTCTGACATGGCTCCCAGCTCTTCAGAGGGCAGCACGGTGGACCTCAGAAACATCGTTAAAGAAGGAGAAGATGATTTGGACTTTGAACTTGAGGAATCTACAGAACCAGAAGCTTGTTTCACAACAGGTGATTCAGCTAATGTATTTGTTCACTATATTAAGACTGTTGTAAAATGTGTTCTTCAGTCTTCAACTCCTACAAAAAAAAAATTCGGTATGTTTTTTTGTTGGTTTTTAAAAATAATTTTTTTTATTAGCAATCTTTTTCAAATAGACATTTTTATTGGCCATTTTCGAAAAGCAGGCTCATTTCGAGAGCTGTGGTATTGGCAGAGGGTTATTAACAAAACAGTTAATCCCAAAGTATAATTCGTCTGTCTGCGTTACGTGACAGTCTGCACACTGCCAGTGATGTAATTTCCATCATTTGGTCCGCATGCCCAAAGCATGAGCAAGATGAATGTTGTGAAAGAAGAGTCCACTACGTCAGTGGTTCCCAACCAGGTCCTGGCCTGTGTGTGAAATCGCCCCCTATACCCTTAAATAGGCCACTATTTGAGGGAACAGCCATTTGTAGTGGTGTCCGATGTATGCTCAAAGGCTAGAAAATACCCATAATGCACTGCGTGAGTCGCGCTCAATGGGTTTCCGCATGGTCAAGCATATCCATAGCAGACTGGAAGGAGTGGCCTCGGATGGCAAAATACCCAGTGCATTATGGTTGTTGAAATTGTCCTAACTATTTGGCAAAAGGGTAGACAAACCTTTAGAAGAACAGTTTACAACCAAAAAAATGCTTTTGGTCTTCATTTTTAGTCCTATACAGTGTGTGTGTGTGTGTGTGTGTGTGTGTGTGTGTGTGTGTGTGTGTGTGTGTGTGTGTGTGTGTGTGTGTGTGTGTGTGTGTGTGTGTGTGTGTGTGTGTATATGTATATGTATATGTAAACCTGAGGGAACTGACTTTTTAAAGTCCACTGTAGTCAATAATTGTATCCATTCAAGCTCATCTTTGATCAACAAAATGACATATTTACATGTTTTTTTCCTGTGAAAATTATTTCTTCATGCCTTAAAATAGCTTAAATGTAACTCTACACTCTTGCTTAATTTAGTATATGCGGATTCATGAATATGCTAATTAGCCCCACCTCCACTCACCCACACCAGCTCAGAGATCCACTCGGTAAACTCACTATAAGGTAAACACTGCACAACGGGAACACTGCATTACAAAGTCGGACACATAACGGTAATTAATATGATAAGCCTTTTGCTTGACTACATTATAAAACAGCTAATAATGTGTTGCTAATGTGACACAAACCATGTTCCCCTTTCGCAATCTCAGAGTCAGACAGCTGCCTTCTAACAATCAGCATCCTTAGAAACACTTTGAACATCCCAGAACGTCAGTGGAGAAACGCATATAGTTCATCATAACATCTTAAAGGGGTGGTATAATGCCCTTTTCACAAGATTTAAAATAAGTCTTTGATGTCCCCAAAGTGTGTATGTGAAGTTTTAGCTCAAAATACCCCACAGATATTTTTATATAGCAGGTTAAAATTGTCACTTTTTGAGGGTGAGCAAAAACGCATCGTTTTGTGTCTGTTCCTTTAAATGCAAATGAGCTGCTGCTCCCGGCACAGGGGGCGGAGCTACAACAGTTGTGTCCTTTTACCTCACACTCACATGCACTGAAAATGTAAATGTTTATGTTCAAACCGGAGTCAGACAATAATTTCAGATCTCACCAGCGATTTCAGATCTTTAGATCATTTCAGTTTTAAAGAGAAAATACTCACCAATGATGTTGAATTATGAATTTGCACGTGGCTTAAATCATATTAAAGGTTTGTAAGTAAAAATGAAAGATTTAGAAAATTGAAAAAGTAATTTGATTTGGTTTTCAGGGTGTGTCCGAAGGTTCCGGTGCTGCCAGGTGGATGCTGAAAAGGGCATGTGGAAGAAGTGGTGGCTGCTGAGACAGACATGCTATAACATTGTGGAGCACAGCTGGTTTGAGACCTTCATCGTCTTCATGATCCTGCTTAGCAGTGGCGCTCTGGTAAGGGGAAGTACATTTGCTTGTTTGTGAGACTTCAGTAGTTTGACATGAACATGTTGCTAAACTAATGACAACAATCTAAGAAGTAGAATTAATACAGAGCACATTTTTATTAGCAACCTTTTTTTTTTATTATGCTTTTTGGTATTGAATACAATTTATGGTCATTCATAATCAACATTTTCCTCATTTTGTCCACTATCTTGGATGTTTTTTTTGTTGTTTTTTTTGTTTTTTTACTCAGCTTGTTGCCATGTATACTAGTTTAATTCTAATTCTTTATTTCCTTACATCAAATTTTAACATCTTACATATGTTTTTCAGGCTTTTGAGGACATTTACCTTGAAACAAGAAAAAACGTAAAGACCATACTGGAATTTGCTGATAAAGTTTTCACCTACATCTTCATTCTTGAGATGCTGCTGAAATGGGTCGCATATGGATTTGCCAAATACTTCACCAATCTTTGGTGCTGGCTGGATTTTATTATTGTTGATGTAAGTTCAGCTTTTGAATTAATATGATATCAAAGTCAAATAATGAAAATTCTGCAACATTCTTTCACCCTCATGTCATTTCAAATCTGTATGACTGACTTTCTCCCATGGACCAGAATGCTCTTCTTCATAATGTGTTATTTTAGTGAGATACTTTTATAGAATTTATTAATATTTTGAACTTATTTTTATTTGTATATTTTAAATATTTGTATATATATATATATATATATATATATATATATATATATATATATATATATATATAACACATTTATATATATGTGTGACCCTGGACCACAAAACCAGTCACATGGGTCAATTTCTTTAAATTTAGATTTATACATCAATAAATAAGCTTTCCATTGATGTATGGTTTGTTAGGATATGACAATATTTGTCCGGGATACAACTATTTGAAAATCTGGAATCTGAGGATGCAAAAAAATCGAAACATTGAGAAAATCTCCTTTAAAGTTGTTCATTTATGTTCACGATTGTGTTGCATTCACTCACAAAAATAAATGTTTTATATATTTACAGTGGGACATTTTTTAAATATCTTCATGGAACATGATCTTGACACTTAATATCCTAATGATTTTTGGCATTAAAGAAAAATTGATAATTTCGACCCATACAATGTATTGACTAGTGCCACAAATATACCCGTGCGACTTGTGACTGGTTTTGTGATCCAGGGTCACATATTTCAATTTAATTTTAAGGTTTTAGTAATTTTATTCGTATAGTTTTTAATTATTTTTTTCATTTCAGTTTTAGTTAATTTAGTACATTGTTAAACTAAATGAAAATGAGAAATGTTGTTTTGGCAACTAGCTGAAATAAAACTAGTTTAAGATTTTAAAGTACTTTTACATTTATATTTTGTAATAAATAAACGCTGGAAAAGGGCACAGCGGACATTCTGCCTGACCTGATCTCCTTTGGTGTTACACAGAAGTCATACAGGTTTGGAATGACATGAGGATGAGTACATCTTAATTTATTTTACACCTTTTTATTTTGTCAACATAATGACAAAACAATAAAAGAGACTGGGGGATTCACTAAACAGTTGTGCCAATTCTGTGTGCGTTTCCCCCCCAAAAAATCACCCACAACCCACTTTAATCATTTGTTAAATGCACTGTATTAGTAATTAGTAAAATGAGTATTTTAATTAAGTTATTGTCATTCTTTTCAGTGCAAACATGCTAATTTTGGTTTATACTAGGTCACAATTTTATTAGTTTTTTTTTTACTAAAGACACGCAGTTAAAAATGTTGTGCTGAAAAGGAGCGGACAGGGTTATTTTTGTGGCTGACCTTATTGCATATGCATTTGGAGTTTCCCTTTCAGAAGCACAAATTATGGGAGGAGAGTATTGAAATGAATCATGGAAGGTGTGCGCTAGTCGATTTACCAAGGGGGTAATCCATCAGCCGGAAACCGAAGCTTCCCCGGGGGCCGCCATTGATTAGCGGACCATCACCTGCTGTTAGCGTTCCATTGACTCCCATTCATTTTGGCGTCACTTTGACAGCGAATAACTTTACATCTGAGGCGTTTAAAGACTCCATTTGTCCATTATTTATTTCGAAAGAAACACGAAAATGTATAAAAGGCTCCATTACCTTGTAGAAGCAGTTTTTGTAAAAATAGGCTAACGATTGCGTCATAACCACGCGACTCTCTGTCGCACAGTAGAGAGATTACCGTATGGACAGGAGGAGAAGCTCGCAGGCAATCGGAGGGACGTGGAGGCAAAATGACAAAATAATGAATCAGAATACTTCGCAAAAGTTGCTCCTGCTCCTAGCTCATGGACACCTCCTATTCACACTCTCCGTCTCTGCAAGTTTCGGAAGGGAATGATTCAGATTTCTCTTGGCACAGCTACTAGAAGACAGACGGGTTGCTCACGTCACATCTACGTCATCAAGCTCAGTTTGAGTCTGCGCATTACGCTCAGCCATCAAGGAAGTGAGAGCTTCTAAATGACTTCACTTTTCTCCGTTGAATCCAATGAGGTCGCTGTTTCCAGTTTATATACTGTCTATGCAATATTACTGGTATTTGCACCATCATTTAACACCCCAAAAAAGCTAATTTGTGCATCACGCGCAGAACTCTCCACTCCCAACGGCACTTTTTCGGAATTGTGCTCTCTCGCTAATTTGCCCTGTTTAGTAAATCTGGCCCTATTACTCTCTGCACCATGCAGATCGCATTTAGCTCAGATTTTGTCTGCGAGTTTGCAGCATTTGCATGAGTCCTTTTGTGAATTGGGTGCTAAAACAACGCAGACAGCAGGTGCAAATCAACGACGTCAAATAATGTTTTAGTACATTCCCCCCAGTGGTTATAAAAGCACCATTAGCAAGAGAGCATCAGTGAACTGTGTGTGAGCTGAGAATGAGCGACTTGAAATGATCATTTTTGTGTGTGTTATCCATGTGGGTGCTTAGAGTTCATGCTGTTTGATTGGGTGAGCAAACTGGTCATTTGTACATTTGAAAGGCCATTTTTCCCATAAGACACCACAGGGAGGTAGAGATCAGAGCAGGAAGGAATGTAAGCGTGCCTGCTTTTCTCCTAATTACCTCTGTTTCTGTGTGTAGGTCTCTCTGATCAGCCTGGCGGCCAACGCCCTGAATTATTCAGATTTGGGGCCCATCAAAACTCTCCGAACACTGAGAGCCTTCCGACCGCTCCGAGCTCTCTCGCGCTTTGAGGGAATGAGGGTAAAATCTCTTAATGTGGCCTTTTATTGTTAAACTGATAATATAGAGGACTTCATTCCATCAAAAGCTATGTTCACCCTGTCAGTTTTGGGGATTGACAACCGCATTTATTGCCCTAATGTCCCGTTCAAACCGAAACTTACAGTAACATCTCGAATAACTGTCTGTATGAACGTGCAACGAGAGGCAAGCACGTATTTTCTTACCAGTAATCATAAGAAAAGCCATCCAAGATGACAATGTCCATAAAACTGAAAAGATTTTATGACTTCTGAGACGACAAGAGTGCAATTGAGCCGCGAGGTCATCCATCAAATCCTCATTAACCGACAGCAGCTTTTATATCTGGGTGGAGAGCGAAGCATTTGAGTCGCTCATACAGACATTTTTCGAGACTCGGACGAACTCAGAGTAAACTGATTTTAATTTTTTTACAAAATTTAAAACCCTGATTTGATAGCATGCAGCCTTTTTTGATAATGTTTTATAACGTTTTTGGAGTTGTCACCGCATAAATCCAGTCTGGCGAATGGAAATAAATCCAAAAATAGAAGTAACATAAATACAGCACTTGAAAAATGTTCTGGCAAAAGTGCATAAAGATTTAAAGAGTTGTAAACTCAGCGATCAACGCTGATCAACCAAGCTCATGATTGGTTGTCTGTTGAACTTTAGTTTAAGTTGACAACATCCTTTAAAAATTACAACTAGTGTGACAATTCCTTTTCAGTAGTTTTGGGTTGATAAGAGGTGATGTATCTGAATGAAGTCCTCTGAGCAGATCAGCTCATTAAAGTCAACATGAACATTTTTTTATTTTTTTTTAGGAAACTGCAGGGGGTTTGTAAGTTGATGAAAAGCTAATAGTTATTAAAATATAAAAAATTTATTTTCAAATAAGTAAATCATTTAAAAATAGAAATAAGAAAAATATCAAATATTTTATTTAGTTTCATGCATTACATTTATGCATAGAATCCAAAGAGATTTGCATTTCATTTGCATTCGATTGCATTCAATGGCAATCAAACCCGTGACCCTTGTGTTGCTAACACCATGCTTTACTGTTTGCGACCATTAACCGGCATCAGAGAAACCACAAACATGCTGAAATATTAACTGATGAAAAAGTTTTGCTTTCATATAATGTGCACATAATCCTTTCCAATAAGACCATAAACCTGCATTAAGTAAATGGAATTTAGTTGGATTTTATGTTGACTTTAAGAGCGTAGAGAGAAGTGTGTTTCTGTTGTACAGTAAATCATCCCTGTGGCTTTTCCCTCTGTCTCCTCCTCTGACCGTTCCAGCTAAACATGTGTCACAGCATGAGTCCCCAATAATCCTGATCAATAAGCACAAGACTCACATCAGCCTGCTGACCATCAGTTTAAGCTCCCCATTTTAGACGACGCAGATAAAAAGGTGGATTTGTGTGGGTTCAGGTGAATTTATCACTGAGATGATTGTCAAACAGTGACCTGACTTTTTTCTAAGCTTGGTTACTGTTACACAGCATCCCAGAGGAATTAAGTGGATATTTTTGTGTGATTTTTCAGTAAAAGGTGCTTAGAAAGTGGGAAAAATTGATAGACATGACCTCATCTTCAAAAAGCTGAACACAGTGTGTTTTATGAGGCTGCCGGGAGCTTGAAACCATTGCAAATCAAGAGACATTTAGAATCCAGACACTCAGTAATGTTCCTAGTAATATTAATACATTTCTATGTTTGATTTTAAGGACATCACCACTATGGATGCAATGTAAAATCTGCTGTAATGTGTGAGATGGGCTCGGTACTGAGATTTAATCCTGTGTCTGGTCACCATTTGTGGTGTTTTACTAAACAATTCCAAGCTGTGAATCGCAAGCAATGATAGGGAGCATTGACGTGCAGCTTTATGTAATAAGCTCAGGAGGTCGATTGTGCTGCTATTGACCAAACGCTTGCGTACGCTTTCCACATAAATGTGATGTTGCGATGGCTTCCCCTCACGTGGCAATCACTGATCTCTCCTCTCCACTCTTTGCTCTGTTTGTATCGACAGTGTCTAGAAATACACCATGCATCCGGTTGTGTTATTGCTGCTGAGTGCCTTTAACATGTGCTTTAATTTCTTTTTGTGTTTGTTCGTTTACAGTTAAACAAATACTGTGGCTTCACGGTACTTCCTAAAGGTCATGCTTTTTTCATGCCAAACTGTCAGGGTTGTGCGTCGTTCAGAATTGAATTGAGAGGCATTTAGATTGCAGTTCGGTTCCTGAAATTGAATTGAGGTATCGTACAAAGGATGCAGAATATCAACGGAGCCGATTGTTGAATTCTGAACTTTGCACAACCCTTCCAACTGCAAAACCACACCAGTGAGTGCACAGATCGACGACGTGCAACGATAACTTTCCCCCTCCATTCCTCTTTCTTCTTTCCCAGATTCTCCCCTCGTGTGTTTGTTGTTGTTGTTGTTGTTGTAATTGCCGGATATAATAACGTTCTCCGGTTGTTGTTACTGCTAACCATTATGCATTGGGAAGTTTCTTATTACACTCGTGTGTTTTCCTCTCTTTGCCAAAACCGAGTCAACATAATTAAAACAGGATGCACTTTGTTTTACAGGTGAATCAGGCCTGTAATAAGGCTGGGTAATATGGCTAAAAAGTTACATGTCGATTTTTCAGCCTTTTGCATTTACATTTACATTTACATTTATGCATTTGGCAGACGCTTTTATCCAAAGCAACTTACATCGCATAGAGGTGGACAGTAACAAAGTACATTTACTTGAGTACTGTACTTAAGTACACTTTTTGAGTATCTGTACTTTACTTGAGTATTATTTTTTCTGGAAACTTTTTTACTTAAACTTCACTACATTTGAAAGACAGATATCGTACTTTTTACTCCACTACAATTCTGTCAAGGTCCTTGAGTAGAAAGTAGTAACGTCAGTCAGGGGATGATTTTGGTTGCAGGGGTTGCATGTTGGTTGCAACTTTTAAAATGAAAGTCAGGTTGACGTCAGAATCCGACAGACTTTGGATTTTGGTTGGAAATGAAAGTCAGGTTGACGTCAGAACCCGACAGACTTTGGATTTTGGTTGGAAATGAAAGTCAGGTTGACGTCAGGACCCGACAGACTTTGGATTTTGGTTGGAAATGAAAGTCGAGTTGACGTCAGAACCCGACAGACTTTGGATTTTGGTTGGAAATGAAAGTCGAGTTGACGTCAGAACCCGACAGACTTTGGATTTTGGTTGGAAATGAAAGTCGGGTTGACGTCAGAACCCGACAGACTTTGGATTTTGGTTGGAAATGAAAGTCGGGTTGACGTCAGAACCCGACAGACTTTGGATTTTGGTTGGAAATGAAAGTCGGGTTGACGTCAGAACCCGACAGACTTTGGATTTTGGTTGGAAATGAAAGTCGGGTTGACGTCAGAACCCGACAGACTTTGGATTTTGGTTGGAAATGAAAGTCGGGTTGACGTCAGAACCCGACAGACTTTGGATTTTGGTTGGAAATGAAAGTCAGGTTGACGTCAGGACCCGACAGACTTTGGATTTTGGTTGGAAATGAAAGTCGAGTTGACGTCAGAACCCGACAGACTTTGGATTTTGGTTGGAAATGAAAGTCGGGTTGACGTCAGAACCCGACAGACTTTGGATTTTGGTTGGAAATGAAAGTCGAGTTGACGTCAGAACCCGACAGACTTTGGATTTTGGTTGGAAATGAAAGTCAGGTTGACGTCAGAACCCGACAGACTTTGGATTTTGGTTGGAAATGAAAGTCGGGTTGACGTCAGAACCCGACAGACTTTGGATTTTGGTTGGAAATGAAAGTCGGGTTGACGTCAGAACCCGACACACTTTGGATTTTGGTTGGAAATGAAAGTCGGGTTGACGTCAGAATCTGACAGACTTTGGATTTTGGTTGGAAATGAAAGTCGGGTTGACGTCAGAACCCGACAGACTTTGGATTTTGGTTGGAAATGAAAGTCAGGTTGACGTCAGGACCCGACAGACTTTGGATTTTGGTTGGAAATGAAAGTCGAGTTGACGTCAGAACCCGACAGACTTTGGATTTTGGTTGGAAATGAAAGTCGGGTTGACGTCAGAACCCGACAGACTTTGGATTTTGGTTGGAAATGAAAGTCGGGTTGACGTCAGAACCCGACAGACTTTGGATTTTGGTTGGAAATGAAAGTCGGGTTGACGTCAGAACCCGACAGACTTTGGATTTTGGTTGGAAATGAAAGTCAGGTTGACGTCAGGACCCGACAGACTTTGGATTTTGGTTGGAAATGAAAGTCAGGTTGACGTCAGAACCCGACAGACTTTGGATTTTGGTTGGAAATGAAAGTCGGGTTGACGTCAGAACCCGACAGACTTTGGATTTTGGTTGGAAATGAAAGTCGAGTTGACGTCAGAACCCGACAGACTTTGGATTTTGGTTGGAAATGAAAGTCAGGTTGACGTCAGGACCCGACAGACTTTGGATTTTGGTTGGAAATGAAAGTCGAGTTGACGTCAGAACCCGACAGACTTTGGATTTTGGTTGGAAATGAAAGTCGGGTTGACGTCAGAACCCGACAGACTTTGGATTTTGGTTGGAAATGAAAGTCGGGTTGACGTCAGAGCCAGACTGATGTTGGTTTCTGACGTCAACCCAATTTTCATTTTCAACCACAATGCAATGTCTGTCCAACGTTGGAGATTAACGTCAATCTGGCGTTGGATTCTGACATCAACCCGATTTTCATTTTCAACCTTGGGTTTGGTCTTCTAAATGCGAATTTTGTCATTGTTTTGGAGCACACTAGCTTATAGATAACAGTAAGGCTAACATATTCATACTAAAAGCCAAAAAACTTTAAATAGGGCACTATTTGAGGGTTGTCCAAAACCATTGTGGACGTTATTGAGTGCACTTATTCAATCTCACATTCAATCCCACTACTGGAACTTTGTTCGAGAAATACATTTAACATTGATATGAGGGTAGATAGGCAGGCATAGATTCAGTATTACATACAACAATGCAACAATAATAAAACAATGCATTGACATTTACTTTTTTCTTTTGATACTTTTAAAAACAAGTACTTCTGTACTTTCACTCAAGTAAGGAAGTTGTGTACTTTGTCCACCTCTGTGCATTTCAAGGTACACATTTACATTCTTAACAGTTCTTGCTTTCCCTGGGAATCGAACTAATTACAATAACAAATATTTGATGATATTTTCGATAATATTTGATGTATCTTGATGTTGTGTGAAATGGCTTAAAAGCATTATATTCAAGTAGATTCAAAACATTGAATGTAAAATACTGTACGCTGTCAAACAAAGTGCTTCCATGATTATTGCATCATATTCATAACACTTTGTAAGTTTGTGATGTTTCTGTGGACACACAGGTGGTTGTGAATGCTCTTCTGGGTGCCATCCCTTCCATCATGAACGTTCTGCTGGTCTGTCTCATCTTCTGGCTCATTTTTAGCATTGTGGGCGTCAACTTCTTTGCCGGAAGGTTTTTTGAATGTGTAAATTCTACCACGGACAAACGCATGCCTAGCACAGATGTCGTTAACTTCACCGACTGTGGAAAAGATGGCAAAAATGAAACTCGCTGGAAAAATCTGAAGATTAACTTTGACAATGTGGGAAATGGATACCTGGCCCTGCTACAAGTGGTAAGGATGCCCTCAATAGCTGGTAGACGGTAAATTTGATTAGATCGATTTTATTTATTTATTTTAAATCTAGAACATGGAAAATGTAGAATTATGTATATGTTCCATCATGAAAAATATTCAACATCATTGGAAAATTGGCTACAGTTGTTGAATCTGTTGTCATTTTTATTTATTTATTTATTTGTTTGTTTGTTTGTTATCAGTACTGTAATGCATCCAGAAGTTTTAAACCTCACCTTTTTATGTTTTTGTTTTGTAATTCCTATTACTATTATAATTTTTTGTATTATTATTATTAAATTATTTATATTATTATTGTCTGTATGATTTTATAGCATAAATTAAAGACAAATTATACCATGTTGTTTAAGTACTTTCACAATTTATTTAAATAAGAATTATGTTTATTATTATTTAAGTAAAAAAAAAAAAGAAAGATTATTTGTCATTGAAAATAATGTTATAATGCAAAATAAATAAATAAATAATGGTCCTAAAAATTAAAAAAAGTAAACTGTTCATTTTTCATTTTGTCAAGGCCACATTTAAAGGGTGGATGCCCATTATGTATGCAGCGGTAGACTCTCGTAAAGTAAGTAATTAATTGCTTCAATACTATATAATTCATTTTATTTTATTTATTATAGATTAACTCTATCTATTATAGATTATAGATTA
Source organism: Leuciscus leuciscus (assembly GCF_965113295.1). Classification (NCBI taxonomy): domain Eukaryota; kingdom Metazoa; phylum Chordata; class Actinopteri; order Cypriniformes; family Leuciscidae; genus Leuciscus; species Leuciscus leuciscus. The sequence goes on along the minus strand of NC_138731.1, from coordinate 41,857,931 downwards.
AAAGATAAAACTTATCTCCATGTCTGCAGGTGAATGATCAGCCAGAGTATGAGGTGAATCTGTATATGTACCTCTATTTTGTCATCTTCATCATCCTTGGAGCTTTTTTCACATTAAATCTCTTCATTGGCGTGATCATTGACAACTTCAATCAGCAGAAGAAAAAGATAAGTATCTATTGGCTTAAGCTTCTTCTGATCGTATCTCGATTTGAGACTTCAGGGATCTCTTCTAAGGCTAGTTTGTTGTCTACTGGATGCCCTACACAGATGACACTTTACATGCAAAGTACATGTTTTGAATTCTAAAATCAAGTCCTCCTTGGTTGTCGAAAAATTATCTTTCTGTTTTCTGTCTTTACTTTGGAGGTCAGGATATTTTCATGACAGAAGAGCAGAAGAAATATTACAATGCTATGAAGAAGCTTGGCTCAAAGAAGCCTCAAAAACCTATTCCAAGGCCAAAAGTAAGCAATAGCTCTAAAAATTGCATTCTTGTCATCATGACCCTCCAGAACTGTATTATCATCTCTTATAAATGCAAAAGCTGCTTTTAAGTAAATGATGACGAGATGTTCAGTTTTGGGTGAACGATCCCTTTAAACCATATTTTCTTGTTTGTAAATGTCTCTGAATAAAACTAACATCTCTTTCTGTACATCTTCTCATTTATTCAAGAACAAGATTCAAGGACTCATCTTTGACCTTGTAACCAATCAGGCCTTTGACATTTTCATTATGGTCCTTATTTGGCTCAACATGGTTACTATGATGGTGGAGACAGAAGATCAGACCGTTCAAGTGGGCAAAGTGCTGTACTGGATCAACGTTGGCTTCATTGTGCTCTTCACCAGCGAATGTGTGCTAAAGATGATCTCGCTACGGCATCACTTCTTCACCGTTGGCTGGAACGTATTTGACTTTATCGTTGTCGTCCTGTCTATCGTAGGTAAGATCTGCAGCATGACGAGGAATTAACCCTTTACTAAGCTCTGCCCGACTTGGAAAAGTGAATACACAAAATAAGTGTGATTATCAATTTAACCATTATGCTGCATGATGAAAATGTGACTACGTTAAAACTAGACTAAAATACCAAGACATTTATACAAAACAAAAAATGAGAAATTAACACTATTTGATTCTTGTCATTGCAGGCATGTTCCTGGCAGAAGTCATTAAGCAGTACTTTGTCTCGCCGACCATGTTTCGTGTTATTCGCCTCGCCCGGATCGGCCGCGTACTACGTCTCATCCGAGGTGCCAAGGGGATACGGACCCTTCTGTTTGCGCTAATGATGTCACTTCCTGCCCTTTTCAACATCGGACTTTTGCTCTTCCTTGTCATGTTCATCTACGCCATCTTCGGCATGTCCAAATTTGCCTACGTCAAAAAAACGGCCGGCATCGACGACATGTTCAACTTTGAGACGTTTCCCAACAGCATGTTGTGTTTGTTTCAGATCACCACCTCGGCAGGTTGGGATGGCCTTCTGGCACCCATGCTAAATACCGAAGAACCAGACTGTGAACCGACAAAAAACAACTGTGGAAACCCATCCATCGGGATTTTCTTCTTCGTCAGCTACGTCATCATATGCTTCCTGATAGTGGTGAACATGTACATTGCCGTGATCCTGGAGAACTTCAGCGTGGCCACCGAGGAGAGCGCCGAGCCTTTGAGCGAAGATGACTTTGACAGGTTTTACGAGGTTTGGGAAAAGTTCGACCCGAAAGCCACGCAGTTCATGGAGTACGGCAAGTTGTCGGACTTCGCGAATTCGCTGGATCCTCCTCTGCGAATACCCAAACCCAACCGACTGCAGCTGATCTCCATGGATTTGCCGATGGTGAGCGGCGACCGCATCCACTGTCTAGATATCTTGTTTGCTTTCACCAAACGTGTTCTCGGAGAAGATGGCGAGATGGACCTCCTCCACGGACAAATGGAAGACCGATTCATGGCCTCCAACCCCTCCAAGTCTTCTTACGAGCCTATAACCACAACTTTACGCAGGAAACATGAAGAAATGTCCGCTGCAGTCATCCAGAGAGCCTTCAGGACCCATTTGGTCCGACATAGTATGAAGAAAGTTCGTAATATCCACAGACAGACCAAGCAACAAAATGGGAAGGTGCCGAGCAAAGAGTCCGTGGACAATGAAAAGCGCAACAATACCACCGCTTCAGAAGACTCGGATGCAACGCTCGCTACATCCCCTCGGCGATCAGATGATAGTCTGACACAGAACAAAAACAAATACGAAAAGGACAAGCATGAAAAGGAAGTGGAGGACAAAGGTAACCGAGTGAAGAAGTAGCTACTCTGAACTTTTCTTTGACACGAATAATTGTTTACAACTTCAAGTTATTTGTCAGGGTCAGGTGACCTTGTCTCTTTGATGTGGATGTCTATGCCATTCTGCCTGAGCATACTTGAACATTGTGCCTATTCTGGAGCTGTGATTAACATTAGTTAGGCAGTGAAGCTGCTACACCGAACATGTTTCACTCGCTGGTTAACATGGCGATGGACCAAATCTTGTTGAAAAGTCTGTTTTGTCTCATGTCATGATCTGATACGTTTAGTTACAGTAGACTGTGTGTTCTTCAGCAGCTTTGTGCTTCACCCAGTGTCTTGCATTTAAAGGTGAAGTATGTAATTTCTGTCCCACAAGCGGCACCAAACCTTAATAGCAAAGCCTAAAAAGTCTAATAAATAAGTATATATATATATATTTCAACATTGATAATAAGAATAATAATGTTTCTCGAGCAGCAAATCAGCATATTAGAATGATTTACGAAGGATCATGTGACACTGAAGTCTGGAGTAATGAAGACTTTGATCACAGGAATAAATTACATTTTAAAATATATTCACGTAGAAAACAGCTATTTGAAATTGTAATACAATATCACTGTTTTTACAGTGTTTTTAAATCAAATAAATGCAGCCTTGGATGATCAGAACAGAAAAATACAAATATTACAGACCCCAGAATTTGGAATGGTAGTGTTTATATAATGTATACTTTTTTTATACTGTATATATTTTGATAATTAATTATGTAATTTATGCAATGGTGTAATTTGTGATAATATATGATTTGTTTTCACCATTACATAAATTTATCATTACAAATATTATAATAATGATTGTAATATTTACACTATCAGTCAATTTTATATTGCCAGCAAAATAAAAAACAAATATGCTGTAAATATTTAATATATCACCCAGCCCTATATTGAGTTCTGCAGGGATGACAGAAAAACCCGTAAGACTTATTCGACTGGTTTCCTCGAGATTTTCCTATCAGTTTTTATAATGGGAGTGTTACATTTATGAGTAAAATAAGGTCTGCGGTAAACATAACTTGACAATACTTGGAAGTTTTGTTTTACAGCGTAAACTAGACACACCTAAAAAAAAAAAAAAAACATAGAATTAGTAACTACTTTAGATAAGAGTGGATGGGGTGTGAGTGTGTGCAGTTCACGTTGTAGAATAAAATGTCCAAGTATCGTAAAGTTCTATTGACTGTTTACACGACACCGTTTTCAACTAAAAACGGACCATTTTTACGCGTTTTCGCCGTTCATTTACACGGCAACAGCGATTTGGGGGCCTAAAAATCTTTCGAAAACACGTTTTTAAAGTGCAAACTTTTAAAAACGATACCGTTATCGTCCCCATATAACGCGAGCTTGTGAAAGCGGTGACGTCATGCGCATGAGTATTAAGTGTTCAGTCTATAGTGTTTCTTTACATCGCCACCTACTGGCCTGGCAGCAAAATACAGCGTAAAAAAAAAAAAAAATTATTCTCGGATAATTTTGCATACAGATCGTTTTGACAATGTTGTCGTCTGTACGCGAAAAAAGCAAAGGAAAAACTTTTTTTAAGTACAGTTTTTAGTACATCGTTGTCATGTAAATGTACCCTTTGTTTACTCATAAATTGAAAAACTCCATTATAAAACCGCATAGGAAAATCTCAAGGGAACCACTGGTGAATTAGTCTTCTGGCTCATACCTGCACCACTCTATTTACTAGAAAAAGGTCGTCCCATCTGCTCCAAATAAACAGGCCATTGATTGTGCATGGTTCAAAGTTTCTCTGCTTTAGCAGTTAGTCACTGTTGTAACTGTATGTGAGCAAAAAGCATCTTTCTTCATCTAATATAGCACTAGTGAAGAGTGTGTTGCTATTGTCAAGATGTCATGCACACTTGCAAACTTCCAGTGATTCATGATGCACCTGCTGATCAACTTCCACTGAAATGAACGGGAATGTTTGGTGCTTCTGTTGCTGCAGAAATGACACACTTCCATTTATTCAATGATTTGTGTTTGTTACTAGAAGTTAGCGTTTGTTTTTGTTTTTAAGCGAATGTGCAATTTGTTTGTCCTATGTTACTTGAGACAGAGTTGATGCATTTCCACAACTGTTGCCGTCGTGTAACGTGTAATTATAGTTGCATGAAATCTCACCTGTAAGCGTACAAGTTTCCCACTCAGTATTTCAGAATGGCTCAGTGCCTCTCAGGTCTCTCTTCAACACGCTAGAAAGCCATTCGCACACGTGCCTTCCCTTTACGCCTGCCTCGGTTCAGAGCTTGTAGCAAACACTTTCCATAAAACCTCAAGACTTCTATCACACCCTGAACTGTGAAACCTGTCTGATTTCAGCCTTTCCTGTTCCTGTCTCACTGATATTGCACTTGAAACAGCTTTAATGAACTGTTTAGAGATCTGTGCCCACCCTCTTCACTTCTGCATCGCAGCGGGATCCATCAGTGGTTGCGAATTCATTTTTGTATATGAACTCAGATTTGGTCGGGGAAGTTGTTCTAGACCGCGTCGTAAGCCAAAACTTCATCTTTAAGCATTCTCGTCTTTTGCATTTTTAAAGAATTTCTCTCAAAAATGGTCCTTCGTATGTGTAAATATTTTGTAGGAATATGCAATGTTATATAATTAAAAAATCATGAATTATAATCTATGTAGGGAATGTGAAAGGTGTAAAGTAAAAGGTTATGCATCATAAAAATAACTAAATTATGCTTAAGTTATATGGGAAATATAATCATTTTGATTATGTTGAATCTGAAATATGACTTTTTTTTTATTTGTATTATGCATTTTGTTTATAGATATATATATATAACATGAGAAATACTGTATTTATGTGCACCGTTTTTGTTTACTGCATATTTCACCTATGAAGGAGTGATCGATTCTAGTTTTATATTTCTGTTATCAATGTTTGTTTGACATGCATCTCGATGACTGACGGGATTGCGTGTATTTGTTTACATTTTTATAGTTCTGAACATTATCATTACATTTCTTTTCATGTCAGAGACTCGTATGTTCCACATAAACACAGTAACTGCTCCATGTGAATGTGACATGTATTGAGAAAATGAAGTCTAGGTATATTACGAATTTATATGAAACAAATATCAAAAAAGCATAAAACATAAATCAATAGCTTTTATATGCATCATGCTTGTAGTCTGTGAGTCGAACTGCATGCGAGGGTTCTTTAAGCTAAAAGAATAAACTCATCACATACCTCAGACCTGCTACAACTCTTGTGTATTTTTCCTATTTTTGTTTTATGAAATGTGGTGTGAACTATTACGCACTATTGTGATGGTTTGAAAAATTGTTCCCGGAAAGACTTTGTTTTTTATCGTTGACTGAGGGTATATTTACACAACAACAATGTACTTTAAACGAAAAAGTTTTTTTTGTTGAAATTTTTAGTTGAAAACGGTGTCGTGTAAACGGCCCCTAACTAAAAACAGAAACCTTTTTATGCATTTTGGCCATTCATTTACACGACAACAGCGTTTTGGGGGCCTGAAAACGCAAACTTTCAAAAGTGCAAGTTTCTGTAATCGATACCGTTATTGTCTCTTTATAAACTACAAAAACACGAATTTGTGAAAACGATGATGTCATGCACATGTGTATTACATGTTCAGTCTATGGGCCGTATTTTAACGATCTGAAACGTAAGTATCAAGCTCGAAACGCAAGTAACTTTGTGGGCGGGTCTTGGGCGCTGTTGCTATTATACCGGCGGGATAAATGACTCTTGCGCCCGACGCAAATCTAAAATGGGTTGGTCTTGAAGTAGCTTCATTACTCATAGGTGTGGTTTGGGCGTAACGTGAAATAAACCAATCAGAGCGACATCTCACATTCCCTTTAAGAGCAGGCGCGCTTGTTCCATGGCGGTTTGCTATTATAACGGCGGATTTGCCAGGCACGCACCAGGAGCGGTTCACAGCCGAGGAGACCGACGTTCTCGTCAGGGCCGTAAAACACAGAGAAGTGACATTGTATGGGGATGGAGAAACACACCCAAACTAGCTTCGGTTAAACAGGCGTATAATAATTTGGGTAAATGTGTAAATTAGATTTATGCCTATTTTTTCACATCTTCAATGACACCACAATGATTTCCCTCGTGTGGAATATTTTTCCTTGTAATTGTATGGTTTGCAAAAATGGGAACTGCTGCGTCTGTGTAGATGAGAGAAGCAAAGTGTATGTGCGTTGTGCACACGCTACATTATGGCCAAGCATGCACCCTTAAAATAGCATCTGAATAACGCGCCACTGACTTTAGACTAGGTTTTTCTTGGTCTGTGGCGGACTTGTTTTCTGAAACTGCAAAATAGCACCAGGGAACGTTTGCGCCGGAACACGCATCCTCTTTTCGCTGAACCGCCCCCGGGAGCGCAAGTTCATTCCCTAATTTACCGACGTGCGTCTGTGGAGGGAAAAGTCCGCTGTGCGCGGGTGCAAAATAGGAATGATACATGCGTCGGTGTACAAAGTCAATTGTGCTGGGTGCAAGATAGGGCCCTTTATGCGCATAGTGTTTCTTACGAAGTGACATCGCCACCTACTGGCCTGGCAGGAGAATACAGCAATTTTAACTGTTTACGCAGATCCTCATGAGCTTGAATCGTTTTGACAACGTTGTCGTCTGTACGCGAAAAAATAGTACATCGTTGTCATGTAAATGTATCCTAAAACTATGAATTTTTTTTGTTAATTAAAAGAAAGCTGAAATAAAATATAAATATGAGTTGAAAAACGTATATTAAACAAAAATTTGAAATGTTGCCATGGGACAATTTGAAGCTCTAAAATTATTAACTGAAATGAAAACTAAAACGAACTGAAATAAAAATAAATGAAACCTAAATAGCCATATTTAAATAAAAATAATAAATGACAAAAGCACGTATTAAAATAACTAAAAATAACATGAAAACTAAAAATATAAAAACTAATTCAAAATATTAATTAATACTAAAATAAAAGCTAAAATAACACTGCACAACTTGTTGTAAACTTGTGTTTAAAGTGAAGTGCGTTATTTATGTGACACCAAACACACACACACACACACACACACACACACACACACACACACACACACACACACACACACACACACACACACACACACACACAAAGGTTTGAAATAATTAAGATTTTTTTGCATCACAGGATTAAATTTCACAATATTACTTTTACTCAAGACTAACAGTAATGAGTTTTCAATTGTTTGGAAAAACAGGAAAAATGAAGTTTAAAAAGTCTCGACTCTTCTCACATTAACATTTTGAATCTTCTTGGCAACGATGGCCGTTTGCTAAGTGATGATTCCTCTAAATGTGTTCACATTTTACAGCATCTGTACGCCGTGATGTCTGTTCGTAAACACATAGTAATGTTTCTCAGGGAGAGAGAGATGTTTTATGGTCTCGAGTGACTGTCCGCTCTAATTAGGAGCGCATTAGAGCTCCTGTAACTTCAGTCCTGACCATTTCAACTCCACCACAATCAACATTAGACGAGGTCCACTTCCGCAGAACACCACCGTTTCTCTGCTAATGAGCTTTTATGTGAAACTGCTGCTTTTTGTTTTCCTCAGAGCTTTTGTCTGTGACAGCACGTCTCTGACCGCACATATGACCATCTAATGCTTCTGTTTGATTTGCAGGCTGAGTAGCAAATTAAAATCATAATAATTATATATATATATAATATTTTTGTTTTCTTGATTGGATCATGTGTGTGTGTGTGTGTGTGTGTGTGTGTGTGTGTGTGTGTGTGTGTGTGTGTGTGTGTGTGTGTGTGTGTGTGTGTGTGTGTGTGTGTGTGTGTGTGTGATATTCCTGGTTTCCAAATTATATTATATCATGAACAATTACATTAAAATATAATTTAAATCCAGAATTTAACACAACAGAACAAAAATGTTGAAGAACACCTTTGGCCACATTTGCTTGTTTGATTTGGAAGGTTATTAGCAAATATTATAATAATAACAATTATTATTATTATTATTATTATTGTATCAAAATAAGATTTTTTATGTATAAATGAATTAATAATAATAATAATTATTATTATTATATTTTTTGTTTTCTTGATTGAATCATGTCAGATTAATAATAATTAGGATAAAATAAAAATAATTTTATATTTATAAATAAATAAATGAACAAATATAATACTTATTATATTAAAATAATAAATGTATTATTATGTATTATTAATACATAAATGAATGAATATAATAGTCATAATAATAATTAAGATTATACATAACAAATATATATTAATAAATAAAAAGCGTAATACATTTAATAACAATATTCATTATTATTATTATTATTATTATTATATTTTTGTTTTCTTGATTGGATCATGTCAGATTAATAAAAATAAAAATAATAATTTAAAATTTAAGAAAAGTCCCAGAATCATGATTAAATATGTTTTTTAAATACCTCGATAAATCATTTCAATCCAGGATTCATTAGCCAACACAAATATTGAAGAGTACATTTGGCCACAAAATACATTAAAAAAGACCATCAAGACAATCTATGGCTCAGAAGCTTCCAGCTGAATCTATTAATATTTGATTAATTATTAATATGAGATCTGGGATGAGCTTTTATTTGAAGATGACTCAATCCCCAAGCCTAGCATAAAGAAATGGAGATCTTGCCATTTTCTGGTTATTCAATAAAACTCCCTCAGCGTTCTCGTTTTTCACCACACCACACCCGGTTATTATCGTGTCATTTGTGGTGTTTATTTCCGTTTTCCACTAATGGTCATTTTAGATAATGCAGAATAATTCAGTTAGATTCACATAACTGCTCTCATTTGAGTCCATCAGTAAGACAATAACTAAATAATTTAAGAAAAACACAATTAAGCAAGTGGCCGAATCCCAGACGTTTCCTGATAAGAAGGCTCTGAAATGACCCGCACACAGATGGTGTAGTGGGTCGACTCAGTATATTTGCAGAAGCTAATGGCTCCTGTAATAGCCTCGTGATTGGCTGGATGAGAAGTGATGCTGCAGTTTCTCCTGCGCTGTTGCTTAGTAACGCAACATCACGTATACGTTTATGTAGTTACAGTGTTTGCAAGGCAGAACTGCGCTCTATTCCTTCAGTGTTTCTGGTTAAAGCTTCTTCTAAAGCTCTCAAACTATTAGTGTACGTCAAGCAAACATCAGGTTGTCAAACATTTCAGTTTTAGCTGTGCTGTGAAATTTGGTTTGTAAACATTTACTTTTTAAATACTTAAAAGTATTACTTTTTAAGTTTGAAAATCTCATGTGAACTTCTATTTGATCTTACATATATTTTCATAATGAATCATAATTGGTTTTGTCTTCCTTGTGGAACAGTTTACTAATAATATGCTACATTATATTATGGTATGTACCAATATACTCTATATGAATATAGGTCTACTAATAATATAAATTTATGTTTTTGAAAGAAGTCTCTATTTATATATTTATATAATCAAAAATAGAGTAAAAACAGTAATATTGTGAAATATTATTATAATTAAAATAACTTTTCTATGTGAATGTATTTTAAAGGGGCTATATGTAAGACATGTCATGTATTAATTGCTTTTTGTATTGCTAATGTGTGAACAGCTTGTAATGAAACTTCCCAAAAACGAGACCTTCCCAAATTCCTAGGTTATCTATGAAAGCCTGTATTGATTTTTATGTGAAGCACTCGAGACTGTTTCGCCGGGAAAATCCAATGGATTTGACGTTTACGCTCCCGAGAGTCTCTCTTCCGTTATGACACATGAAATGAATGCTTATACAATGTTCAGGATAAAGACGAAAGAGCCATTCTCTACTGTAATGTCAATGTGTCATGCAAAGAAAACCTTAAAGGGGACATATCATGCTAAATCCACTTTTTTAGCACTTAAATGCATTTTGTTGTATATTTGGAGTGTTTAGAAGTACAGAAAAGTTGAAATTATTCTCTTCAGGTGCTTCGTTGATATCTTTATATTCTGTTTTGGTCGTATTTTTCAACCGGTTCAGATTTTTCTGTTCTCTATGACGTTTTTTCAACTATTACGTCCCAGTATTTGCAGCGGAACTGCCAAATAAGGACATTGACTTCCGGCCCACCACTTCCAGCAATCCGCCATTTTTATTTCTCGCTGCAATTTTGTAGTCCAAGCTAAAGGATGCAGAAGTTACAAGAGGGTAAGTTAAAATGTTCGGTTGTTGGATGTAGTAACCCACACGCTTCATTACACCGTCTAATGTAGATGAACTGCCGCGCTTGTGACAGGGCGCATGTTTAACTGAAAGAACGGGCAGAGAGAGAGACCCGGTCGCGCGCACTCTTTCGAGCCAGGCGAAAGTGTAAACAAGACTTCACCGTCTCCAAACTAGGCGCTGTCTTGCTCTCTCTCCCTCGCACATAAATAAATCAACACGGTGGTAAAAGGTCGGAAGACCAAAGTTTCATGTGTAAATACAGTAACACACCATTGCGATACATCCATATGAAGACGTTGTTCTGCAGGTTTGTCGTCTTCATTTTCATCTCGCTCCGGCTCCGACTTTGGCTCGAACATGTAAGGCTGGTTGGACAAGTCTTCCGTTGTTGACATTTTGTTAATAACGTGTGAATAAAAAGTTTCTGTGCCGCTAGATAATCGTGTCTCTGCTATCAAACTACAAAAATGGCCGAACGGGGTGGAGTTGAACCGAGTGTCACCTCTGCAACCCGGAGAGGGGGCGGGGTATGAAGTGTCTCAATTGTGTTTAAAGAGACCGCACCAAAAACGAGTTGCTCTCAGACGCACATCAGAAAAGGGGTAGAAAAGGGGCCTGTGGAGCCATAATAATGAGGAATTCAGACCCAAGCATTGCAGTTCCGCTTTATATAGACTACAAATGTATGATTTATATGTAAAAAGGAACGATTTAAAAGCATGATATGTCTCCTTTAATTCAAACTAAAGTCTCACATAGCCAGATCTATAGTCTCAAATAAACTTCATAATCAAACTATCATAACAGTGTAATTTTAATAACCTCATCTGTCGACATGATGCCGGTGAATCGCAGAGCTGGTGCAAACATCTCCACATCTCTATGATCAGATGCTTTCTGAGCTGCTGTTTTCTCACCGCTGACGTTTGTGTTGTTTATTTTGTTTTTAAGGAAAGCACACAGCACATATTTACATATTCACATATTCATCTATACTTCGCTCTCCTCCTGTTGATGGTGTCTGGATGTTTGTTAACAGTATATCACTGCTTCTTCTTACTTCTTTTAACTTCTGAGCAAAGAATGAAAAGGAACTTTGCTGTGAGTATATCAGTGCATTAAAGGAGTGGTATAATGCCCTTTCACAAGATGTAAAATAAGTCTTTGATGTCCCCAGAGTGTGTATGTGAAGTTTTAGCTCAAAATACCCCACAGATATTTTTATATAGCATGTTAAAGTTGTCACTTTTTGAGGGTGAGCAAAAACGCACTGTTTTGTGTCTGTTCCTTTAAATGCAAATGAGCTGCTGCTCCCGGCACAGGGGGCGGAGCTTCAACAGCTTGTGTCCTTTTACCTCACACACACATGCACTGAAAATTTCAAAAACTTTTAGGCTTTTATGTTCCAACCGAAGTCGGAAAGATGGAGAGACTCAAGAAGAAGTGACAACATGTAGAAGAAACAGGACATTTCTGTATGGTTTATTGATGAATTTATGTGTAGTTATTAATTTCTTTAAAAGCAAATATCTCCCTTTGCTTTGAACTTTGAGCGTTGTAACTTTGCAGATGTTGTTTATGCTCAAACAGCAACATTACACCTAAAGTTAGAAAAGTGAAATCATAATCAACCACCGCCTTTAAATCACGTTCAGTCTCTTGTATGTTACGTGTGCACGAGTGTGAGCGATAAGCTGCTGCTGCAGTTCACTTAATGGCCACCGGTGTCGCTAATAACAAGGGTTTCTGAATTCTACATATGGCCCCTTAAAAATGTGATGCAAAGCTGAATTTTCAGTATCATTACTCCAAGTCTATTACGGATGTTGTAGGGCAGTTAAATTGAACAGCACTGAATTGAAAATGCAAAAGAAATGTATTTATTTACAAGATGAGAAGGGTTTGACACACACATGCAATGTGTTGAGGTCACGAGATAATAACGTACAGCATGAACCTGTTCAAAATGTTCCATATTAAATTCCGAACGTACAAAGTGTTGGTTCTAGAGCGTAACACCCAAACTTTCCAAGAACGTATTCATGTATTTACTGCAGAAAATGCTAATATAGTTAATAAAACATTTAGTGGCGCTCGCAGTGTTCAGCAAACAGACAAACTGCAGTTGCAAAGTTGCTCAGAAAGCAGACGGATGCTTAATGACTGATGCTTGTCAATCCAAGACATTAAAGTTTTATTGCACATATTCAATGATCCATTTAAATACTTGTTGTCGCTTTTATTTATTAAAAGGCCTATGAAACTCTTTGAGACACTTACAATGTGTTCTGTGGAGTCCACCAGATTTATTAAAAAGGATAACTACAGGAAAACCACAATGCATCGAGACACATCCAGCAAATGGAGCCGAGAGGAGCGTCTAACCACCAGACTTACGGTCAGAAGGTTTGAGAATGTTCTTTAAGGAGCTGTTGTAAATGTCTAAGAGCACTCATGTGCTATTGATCAGAGCCTGGGCTGTCCGAGTAATTGTATATATTGGCCTAAACGTGTTTAAGTGCTTTTGACACTGAGGTCATGAAAGTGCAACATCTTCACCAGCACCTAACCTTCTCACTATGTTTCCATCCACATCATTTATGTGAATTTTGGAGTAGCTATCGCATAAAAATAGGATGGAAACTTGGCCTACTATTTACATTATGAAAAAAGAAAAGAGTCACAGGTTTCTCCGGTTGCTTATACATTTATTAGCAGACGTTTCTGTTCGATGCAATTAATCGATCTGACAGCATAGTATATTATAGTATAATATACAGTAAATAATAGAAATATGGTATAGTATTATTTTAATAGTAATATTTTTAATATGCTCACCAAAGCTGCATTTATTTGAACAAAAATAGAAATTGCACTTTTTTTCTTTTTTTTTTTTACAATTTAAAATGCTGTTTTCTGTTAATATATTTTAAAATGTAGTTTATTCCTGCGATGCACAGCTGAATTTTCAGCAGCCATTCTTCAAATCTTCCGTGCTGATAACAATATTAATATAATATTTTATTTATTTATTTATTTTCAGGAATTTTTAATGAATGGACTGGTGAATGAAAATTCAAAAGAACAGCATTTATTTTAAATAGATATCTTTTATAACATTATAAATGCCTTTACAGTCACTTTTGATCAATTTAGTGCATCCTTGCAGAAACAAAGTAGCCTATTAATTTCATTAAAAAAAAAAAAAAAAAAAAAACTTCTGAGTTTAATTCACAACTTTGGATGGAAACATAAAGTAGCTGTTTCACCCGAGAAAACACTTTTTTTTCCTTCATCTAACACGTCAGAGCTTCCTCTAGTGTGTAGCCTACTCTAAGTGCCCTAAGAAGTTAGCAAACCAGCTAAGCTTTAAGTCCTCGTCAGAGAGAATTCCTGATTCCTTGTACTGTATGTGCAGAGAACCATCACGTAGAGTTCTTGATCATCCAAAATACAAACCTTCTCAAAGTCATTAAAAATGAGGAATCTACAAGTATCACTAGCTAGACGGCATGCGCTGACAGCAGCCTGATCACTGTGTGTTTGACGACTGCTGCTGATAATGATTATCTGTCAGTGTGCGTATGGAATGTTATCGGACGGGCCGGGGAAAGGCCCCCTTTAGGACAGGACACGGCCCTGTGTGTGTTTCGGCTGGGATCAGGGCTTGTGACGCCGGGTCCAGGTCACAGTGCTCTTCTCAGCTGCTTTAGACAGACCCAGCGCTGGCTTTCACGATCAATGAGTGAGCTCAAACTGTGTTGTCTCTCATTAACACTGATGAGGATCTGAGCACGTTTCCATCTCATATGCTCTGCGGACGATGAAAACCGGACAACAGGAGTCAAACGTGTGGCCTCTGATTGAGAGTTCATGAAACTACTCACACACATGACCCATCATAAATCAACCTGTCAAACATCTATATCTATATATTTACCAGTCATAAATATTGCGCATATTTATATTTAATATTTAAAACATTAGATATATCATATATAGGCCTTCGGTTCATAAATACCTTTATTCAAAAAGTGAAGTAAAAGGGTTAGTCCCCCCCAATTTTTTTTAGTTCTGTCATTACTCACCCTCATGCCGTTCTAAAGACTTTCCTTTATCTTCAGAACATAAATGAAGATCTTCTTGATGAAATCTGAGAGCTTTCTGTCCCTCCATTGACAGCTACTCAATACCACTTTGACGCTTCAAAAAGTTCATATAAAGAGATCATAAAACTATCTTATGAATTGAGCGAAAATGCTGTGATGTTTTCTTTGTTGTTTAGAATCCAATATTCCCGTAACTCTTTTGTCTTTTATGAGTTTAACAAAGAACTCTGTCTCGTCTTCTTAAATATAAGAAGCAGCACAACTGTTTTCATCATTGATAAATATAAATCTTTCTTAAGTAGCAGATCAGCGTATTAGAATGATTTCTGAAGCATCATGTGACACTAAAGACTGGAGTAATGATACGGAAAATTCAGCTTTGCATCACAGCAATAAATTATTATTATTCAATATGTGACATATATAGATGTCATATATATGTGCCCAGAGAGATGAATGGGTTATGAAAGACACAACAATCTGTGTGCCACAGTTCTCCTATACCACAGTCCAGTCATGTGATGTGGTGAGGCTCATTCAGCTGAGAGATCCAGAGACTGAAGCGACCACAGCAGAAGTAGCACAGTTTGCATCTATTCAAAACAGCCCAGCCTCACTTTTACATGCAGATCAATGCAAAAGCAGCCAGCATCTCAGTGAACGAGTTCTGTCAGGTGATTATCCAAGTGAACAGACTTAAAAGATTATGGATACACATACGGAAACTCCAGTACTCTTGTGACCTCTGACACTGGAGTAAGAGTTCATCTCTCTCTCTCTCTCTCTCTCTCTCTCTCTCTCTCTCTCTCTCTCTCTCTCTCTCTCTCTCTCTCTCTCTCTCTCTCTCTCTCTCTCTCTCTCTCTCTCTCTCTCTCTCTCTCTCTCTCCTTTGCTGCTGTTCTTCTCATAGAAATTGGAAACTGTGTAAATATTACAATGCATAACAGGAAAGGTATTATCATGATTGAATGACTATGGCTGTTATTTATGAAAATAATCTGATAATAAAAATACAGGATATCATGTTTTATCTTTACAGTTTTTAAACGCACAACAGCACATTCACCGATCAAACTCCCATACTCAAACGACAGAGTTCAAACCA
Source organism: Leuciscus leuciscus (assembly GCF_965113295.1). Lineage (NCBI taxonomy): Eukaryota > Metazoa > Chordata > Actinopteri > Cypriniformes > Leuciscidae > Leuciscus > Leuciscus leuciscus. Next base: position 41,842,116 of record NC_138731.1, on the reverse strand, counting down.
TTACAAATAGAACATATATTTGAACTCTTAGAATGTATTAACAACACGCGGTTTACTATGGAGTTTCCTTTGTGTCTTTTTATTAAATCAAACATAGGCTACTGCGTTTGAGAGTAAAACTAATTATTTTGTAATTAAAAAATTAAAAGATTGCAAAAAAGGTCTTCTTAAAGCTCAAAAATAAAGAAGTTGATTAAGCGATTTGCAGTGCATGTAAATCTTTGAAAACCTTTATTTTTCTTTGTGCATTTCGAACACTTTCATCACAAACACACACATTTTGCTCTCTTTTCTGCTGTCATTTTTTTTTTTTTTTTGCGGGTCTAAATCTTAGTTATCATAGTTAATCATAGTTTTCCACCATTTAAACTGTAGTCGTTATTTATTTCAAAGGGTTCAAGTCATGCATGCAGCGTCACATTTGTTGAAGAAATGTAAGGGAGTGGGCCGCCATCTTGTGGTAAATATAAGAAGTGTGGAGCAGTTATATTCCCAAAGAGACACAATAAATAAATAAATAACATCTATTTAAACTTAAAACCTTAAGTGCAGTTGCTGCCTTTTAAAACCTTTTGATGTTGGAAACGTCATATGAATGATCTTATACACTTCATACACGCAATATTCTGGGTACTACCTCACGTAGGAGATTAGAGAGTGTATGTGTGTGTGGCGCCTGTGGGGATAAGAGGAATTACGCCACTCGTCACTTCCTGCCGGTTTCCAAGCGGAAACAGCGGAGTTTGTTTGGTTACTATGATGCCTCCACTGCAAAGATGGCGAAAACGGGATAGAAAGAATCTCTGAGAGTATTTTTGTGGAAAAATCCCATCTCTCTTGTATATTTTCCTGGTTGTTTTGACAGCTGCAGTGTGTGACACTATGGCGGGTGTTGATGACGAGGAGTGCACGCTTGTAAGTCATGAAATACGGTCGCATAGCACTCGTAGAAATACTTGAAGAAGGGATGGTGAAGAAATACCAATTAAAACAACATTCTCACTGAAGCATTTGTTTCATACATTTTGATTAGAAAAAAAGAAAAGAAAAAGCCTGATATGAAATAATAGTCAGAAAATTATAGTTTTATTGGAACAGTTTATTGAGCCTTTAGGCAAAATGTGTTTTGTATAATATTTGATGCATCAGTCTGTTATGGCTCATATATCTTGATAGAGAATATGGAGCTCTTAAGTTACTCGAAAAAGGAAAAAACTCCTCAGTTTTATTCCCAAACTGAGCAAAAATATGAAATTGGGAGCAGGTGTTGTTATTCATATGGACAAAAGTAAGATGACATTCTGATTGCTTGTAATATGAATCAATCTTTATAACAGTGTAGAAGGCTACTTACATTCTGTAAAATGCATATAAATATCAGTTGTGATTAGGCTATATCACCCAATAACATGATGTCTTAGTAAGATGATATTATAATTTTTTTAAATCAAAGCTCTGTAGTTTTTAGTGTGTTGGTAAAACATAGCCTACTCTATAATGCAATGATAAATGAGAGATGAACAAATATATACGTTCCTCAAAAGCCTGACATTTGAATGATTTAAAAAATATATATATTTATGTATTATTAAGTTGTTCATCTTGAAATATTAACGATATAAAAGTTATTCCTACATTTACTTTATATATTTTTGTTAAAGATTTCACTGAATAAATACACGTGAACCACGAGCTGAAGAGGGAAGATTTTACAATTATATTAAGAGGCTTTTACTTGTATAAATCAGCGTATTAAACTATCAATCAGACGACCGGCGGCATTTACATGCGACGGGTTTTTCAGCAGTTTTGATTATGTTAATAAAATAGAGGCCTTAGAAAATTATGTATAACAGTATGCTTTATAATTAACTTTGCAGTGTGCATTATATGTAATATTTGAATAAGTTGATTTTTATCTTTAAAATTGTGTTTAATAAATATATGCTTTGTCGATATATTAGGATAATTAAAATGTAATGCACAGTAGGACTGAGCAAAGTTCTGTTTTATTGTCATTGCTTCAGCTTTGCATTAAAGTAAGCTGATATTTTCAGCTAACCCTGCTGAATTTATTGCCAATTTCAGGCCTTGATCTTATACTACTGCCAGGAAAAATACTCCAATCATGTTGTAGATGTTTCCAGTGAAGCTCAACGGAAGTTCAGTCATGATCCAATCTTCACATTCCTCCATGCTTATGGGCTGATCATGCAAGGTGAGGAAAACCCACCGTTTACTATCTTTTTCAGTGATGGGGAAAGTTACTTTTAAAAGTATGTAATGCAATATTGCTCTACTCCCTAAAAAAGTAGCTAATTGCGTTACTTAGTTACTTTTTATATGGAAACTAGAACATATGTAAAAGCCAAAAATACATCTGACGCTGGTTGGTAATATTATAAGGGCAACATGGCAAATTTAGTACGTCCAGATTACATTTATATTACACACGTTCATACTAGATAGCACATAATTATTAGCGGTTGTGAAGTAATTACTTATTCAAAATAAGTACCTACTACCTACCTGAGAGAGTATGTGATTTCGGACGCAGACTCTTACTTCAGCAAATTATGTTTAAAGTCATTTTTTCTTATTCGTATGGTTGAATGAAATAATCGATGGTCAGCAGCAAAGACATTGGTTAATAAAGTGAGATTAAATACATAAAGTATATTTGTGTTATTTAACATATTTAATTATTGGAGATTTGCATAATATGAAATAATTGATGGTCAGCAGCAAAGACATTGGTTAATAAAGTGAGATTAAATAAATAAATTAACATATTTAATTATTGGAGATTTGCATAATATGAAATAATCGATGGTCAGCAGCAAAGACATTGGTTAATAAAGTGAGATTAAATACATAAATTAACATATTTAATTATTGGAGATTTGCATAATATGAAATAATCGATGGTCAGCAGCAAAGGCATTGGTTAATAAAGTGAGATTAAATACATAAAGTATATTTGTGTTATTTAACATATTTAATTATTGGAGATTTGCATAATATGAAATAATCGATGGTCAGCAGCAAAGGCATTGGTTAATAAAGTGAGATTAAATACATAAAGTATATTTGTGTTATTTAACATATTTAATTATTGGAGATTTGCATAATATTCAGAGTGTGCATTTCACTGTTTTTATTCATTTGGAGGAATAATTAATCTGTTTTTGTGCAAGTGTGATGAGTAAATGCATGTTCACATTTAGTCTAGAACTATAATAAGCATCATGTTCACACACACACATACGCTTCTGCACCTTTACTCCTGATTTATCTCCACATGGGGACAGGAGAGCTGTTATAAATAAGAAAACTTATTTGAAAGGTAACTCAGATATTTTGTTGTAAATTTAAAAGCAATGTGTTACTTGGAAAAAGTAATCTGATCACGTAACCCCCAACACTTGTCTGTCTTTATTTGACGTCTTGAGAAATGGTCTAATACCCTTTGCGTCTGCGTTCCTTTGTTATTTTATTGTTGCAGATCAAGTGTTGGATGCTATTCAGGAGCTGGAGCAACTGAAGGCGAGAGGAGACGTCTCTCTCTGTGTGCTCATGGCTATGGTTTATGCCCACAAGAAAAGGCCAAACCCGGGTAGGTCTATTGCATCTTGTTTCTTTTAAAATCATTTGTGTTTCATGGGAAAATATTCGCATACTGGGTTGAAAAGACATGATAATGAATAAATAATGACAAAAACTTGACTTGCCTGCAGACCGGGATGTCATCCAGGAGTTGGATGGAAGGGTGAAGGAGGAGAGGAAGACGGCGAGTCCTAAAGCTCTGTATTACGCTGGCATGCTACTGTGGCTTCTGGGCCGCAACGACAAAGCCAAAGAGTATGTGGACAGAATGATCAAGATCTCCAACGGCTCTAAAGAGGTGAACTTTTCTAATGTATCTGCCCTATAGATTTCTGCTGAGGGAGAGCTTTTCGTGATGGGAAAAGACTGATCAAGTTGCCAGTATCATAGTGGTCAGTGGCATAACTCTGGCCCATTTGGCCCATTCAGTCATGGTGGTTATAAAACATTACTAAATTATGGTTTAAGTTAAACCCCTGGACCACAAAACCAGTTACAAGTCACACGGGTATATTTGTGGCAATAGCCAACAATACATTGTATGGGTAAAAATTATCAATTTTTCTTTTATGCCAAAAAACATTAGGATATTTAGTAAAGATCATGTTCCATGAAGATATTTAGTAAATTGCCAACCGTAAATATTTAAAACATTTATTTTTGTGAGTGGATGCAGCACAATCATGAACATAAATGGACAACTTTAAAGGAGATTTTCTCAATGTTTCGATTTTTTTTTGCACCCTCAGAATTCCGATTTTCAATAGTTGTATCTCGGCCAAATCTTGTCCTATCATAAAGCAAACATAAATGGAAAGCTTATTTATTCAGCTTTCGTATGGGGTATACATCTCAATTTCAGAAAATTGACCAATGTGACTGGTTTTGTGGTCCAGGGTCACATATTTGTTACTTGAAATAAAATGAACGTTAACTGACATAAAATAAAATATAAAAAATGTATTTTAATTCAACAATTTTATTTAGTTTAAGTTGATGAACTAAAATAACAAAAATTGAAATAAAAATTACTAAAAACTATTCAGACATAAAATAAAAAAATAAAAAAAATAAAAAAAGTTTGTCACTTATTTAGCTGTTTGTTTAATATTGGGATCATTGTTTTGTAGGGAATTGTTCTGAAAGGCTGGATTGATCTGCGATCGAATAAAGATGCTAAGAAGTCTGGGAAATACTTTGACGAGGCCCTGAAGGAGAAAAGTGAAATTTTTGCTCTGATGGGGAAGGTAACTCTACTTCTGATGACCATTTAATAATTCAGCGTACAGAAATAGACAGATAGATGTTCACTTACAAGATGTGTGCACATTTTTGATTTACAACTTAAAGGTGATGTGTGTAATTTTTTTAATGTTAAAATACATTTTATATATGTAGAATCAATTAAAAGTTCACATTCAGTGGCTGATGTCCTGAAAAATGCTAGAGTGAATCTCAGCATAATCTCTTCTCATTTTACCACAAAATAAAAATGGAAACTTAAGAAATTATATGATGCATTAGGAAAAATTATGGATTTTTTTACATTGTGACTATTTTCATGACAATAATAATAATAAAATGTTTGTGCATAAATTAAAGGCAGTACAACAAATGCAATATTTTTTGCAAAATGTTTTGTAATGTTTTAATTGTGTCTTTCTATCAGGTACAATATTATGAATTTCGTCAGAATTATTCTGGTGCTTTAGAGACCATTAACCAGGTGATTGTGAGTTACCCGTCCTTTCTACCTGCCCTGGTCAAGAAGATGAAGCTGCTGTTGACTCTACAGGACTGGGAACAAACTGTTGATGCCGCTCAGAGGTAAGACTCCATTCATAACACCGCAGATCTTCATCTTATTACATGTTGTTGTTGTTGTTTTTTATGGTTCGGGTAATCTTCATGCTTTTTAAATACACTCCAAAAGCTCTCAAAGACTTTCAGAGGTGAGCTGCATTCAAGTGCGAATGGAAATTAGATGAGATTCCACGGATCTGTACAGAGAGACTGGATCATTGTTTATCTTACCCTGTCGGATGAGAGCCAGTGAGCGACAGAATAAAAGGGTCTTTTAGGCTGATCACTAAGAGCTGTACGAATGAACTCCACGGCGAGACCTCAAAGGGTCTGTGTGAAAACCAGTTCTCTCAGGTGGAGCTGGATTGTGTCAAGCTACTCTGTTTTTGATCTGAAATGGCTTAAAAGAGTGATTATGGTCCCTCTGAGTGAAAAATATTTCAACTAAACAGTCATTATAGCCAAATTGATCTAAATTTAGATAAATATTTAAGATTTATCTATATGTTTAATGTAAGAATTAAAATAATCAAGGCATGTTTTCCACACTGTTTTCCACTAAATTAACGAAAGAATGATATTTAATCAATTTCATTTAAATGCATGAATATAAAGAAATATACAGATATACCACTTACAGATACACATGCTTGAATATAACAAGAAGTAGTAATAAACGGCTATACTTACCTACGTATATTTTTATTAAAACATCTTAATACATGAAAATACCACACAAGAACTTCCACACCTATTGTTTTGAGTGACATAAACAAACTGATTTGCTTTGAAATTATTAATTGAAATTGACAGTTTGAACTGATTCACAGAAATGAATTGCACTTAACAATTCTAATGCCAAAAATGGCTGTCAAAAGTTTTTTTCTGTAACATGAAAACAATATAATGGATTTCTCCTGCAATAAAAACAGATGACAGGCACATCAGTCTGAATAAAGCAGATGCTGCGTGTGAGTTACTAAAAAGTTCCCTCAAATAAACATTTAAAGATGTTTAACAATGTGGTGTTCATTTCAGAATAAAGTAATGATTATTACGGATATTCAAAATCTAAATGTTCAATAAAATTTGCTTTATATAAAGACATGAATGCATTTTCCAGGCTTCTCCAACGAGATAAAAATAACCTGGAGGCTCTGAGGATGCTGGCCCTGCACTCTCTCTGCAGGGAAGGAGACGTCGCAGAGGTATGACATTACTAACATACGTGTGTTTACACAGATCAAATACCAGAAACGTAATTTATTATGAACTTAGATAGTCTCCGTATGATTCACAAATACCTATTCAGTGGATTGCAAATAAAAAGAGAGCATTGCTTTGAATTTTGTTCCTTTCTAGTCATCAGTGGCTTAAGTCCTTCATAAAGGACACATTGCTCAGAAGAGTCACGGTCAAGCCGCTGCATTCGGGATCATTTATAGGGGTTTGATTGCACATGTTGGAAATCCAGCTAGAAGAGCATTGCAGTAGTCCAGCCTAGAAATGACATGGGCATCAAGGGCACAAGGGCAAACATTTTTTGTCACATACAGCAAACATGTCCTCACTATCCGTTCGCTGCCTGTCCCCTGAACACACTGTAAAAAAACGCGGTCTCTGTAGACCGCCCAGGCTCCACAAACGGCAACAAAAACAAACTGGCCCAGCCTGGACCACGAAACATAACAAACAGTGTTCCAGCCAATAACCGACAAGAATGATTTGGGGGTGGGGGGGTTAGTGCGCGTGCACATGAAGGCGGGTGGAGGAGAGAGAAGCATGAAGAGGGAAGTTAGCTAGAGGAGAGATGTCCTACCTAGACAACGACTAGCGTTAGAATTATATTCTCTTGAATTTTGATATGGCCGACACACGACCAAAGAGACGACGTTCTGATGAACAAATAGCAAAGAAGAGGGAAAAGGAGAAGGAACTCGCGAGGTCCCAAATTTACATTGGAAAAGCCTGTATCAGGAAGCACAGAAGGGATGAGGAGGAGGGAGGGTCGAGCTATCCTCCGTTTTGTTTAACAATACTTCGAACGTCAACAAGAAGTGACGTCACCCAACATCGCTAAGAGCTCCTTTAAGAAGAGCCTGATCTTTCTGATGTTGTACAGTGCAAACCTGCATGATCGTGCTGTGGTCTTTGAAGGTCAGCTGGTTCTTGTCCGAACTTGATGGGATTTTTGTTGATGAACCTAGCTGGATGATAAAGTTGTGCTGTACTGTCAGGGTTTCTGGGAAGATGAGAAACTCTGTCTTTGCTCGGATGAGTTGTAGGTGATGTTCTTTCATCCATGCCGAGAAGTCCGCCAGGCAGTCTGAGATCCGTGCAGATACCATGGGATCGTCTGGTTGAAATGAAAAGTAGAGCTGTGTGTCATCAGCATAGCAATGGTAGGAGAAACCATGAGCCTGTATAATGGGTCCAAGTGATGTAGTGTATATGGAGAAGAGGAGAGGTCCGAGAACTGAGACCTGAGGTACCCCGGTGATCAGGCGATGTGTTCTGGATGCCTCCCCTCTCCAGGCAACCTTGTACAACCTACCTGTGAGGTCATTTTCAAACCAGCATAGTGGAGTTGCAGTGATGCCTGATGATTAACAGTGTCGAAAGCTGCAGATCTAGCAGAGAGAGAACTGATGATTTGGGATCAGCTTTTGCAATCCATAAAACTTCCGTAACCGACAGCAAAGCAGCCTCGGTTTGAGTAAAACCTGATTGGTTATAGTCCAGCTGGTTCTGTGAAAGGAAAGATGATACCTGGTTGAAAACAACTTGTTCAAGTGTTTTTGCTATGAATGGGAGGAGAGAGACAGGCCTGTAACTTTCTACTAGTGAAGTGTTTAATGTAGGTTTGTGCTTGAATGTGGTTGGAAAAATTAAAGAGAAAGAGGAAAGAAGAGACGGATACATACTGAGGTATGATTTAAATTAAGGTGATCACGAATGTGTGATTTTACAAATGCAGATTTAACATTTAAATTTGTAAACGATAAATCAGTCAACATTTGTTTATATACCGTATGAACCATTTCATTTGTGAACCATATTTTGTGAATTTGATTATGCATTAGGAAATACATTATAATCAAATGTTTTGGGTCAGTTAGATTTAAAAAAAGAAAAGAAGAAAGAAATGATTACATGATAATGTACTTTTATTCGACAAGAAGGCAATAAATAAAAAGTGACCGTAAAAACACAAAAATAATTTAACTAAAGTTTTCTATTTCAAGTAAATGCTGATCTTTTGTTCTTCTGTTCTGTTTCTATTCATCAACAAATCCTAAAAACATGATGTTTCATGGATTTCACATGATATTTAGCAGCACAATTCAGCATATTATAATGATTTCTGAAGGATCATGTGACACTGAAGACAGGAGTAATGATGCTGAAAATTCAGCTTTGCATCACAGGAATAAATTACATATTTAAAATATATTCAAATAGAAAACAGTTATTTTAAATTGTAACAATATTTCACAGTAGTACTGATTTGACTGTATTTTTCATCAAATAAATGTAGCCTTTGTGGGTCGGTAAGATTCAAACATCTTGCCTTCCCAGTAGTGCATGTTTTTATTTTATTTTATTTTTTTATGATTCTCATTCATTTTCTTTCTCTTTTTACAGTCTGTAAACCAACTATCAAATCTGATCAGTAATCTGGACATTCAAGAACTGAACAATCCGGAGCTCTTCTACAGGATGTCTTTAGCGTTCACTCGAGTGGTAATACTCAGATCCTCCAAGGACACTCAACTACACAAACAGATTAAAGTCATCACCACTTAAGATTCATTTTCACTTGAATGTTAGAATCCTTTGAATCACACACCAGCTGGCTTTTGCCACACGCTGTGATATATAAACTTCATATAAATGTGATTCACTCCTATATATATGACATTAGAGAGACATCTAAGGAGAAAAGACATGAAACGATTCACAATGACAATTAAACGATTCACAATGACCTTCTGACATCTGGCATGTGTAGAAGTAAAACAATAATCAATGTACAATAGGATTCAATGGGAAATAAGTCATTTTGTGAAAAGTTCCTGTAGGATAAAAATAAGTGATATTGTGAATATTTGATCACTCTGCAGTGTGGAAGAGCTGAGAAGATTCTTCAGCACACTCACAGGATGGTGGAGCGGGCGTTTACACAGGCCTCGGGTGACTCTGAGCTGGCCACAGAGATGGGCTACCAACTGGTTCTGCTGGGAAGGGTGAAAGAGGCCATGAAATGGTACAAGACAGCGATGACTCTCGATGAGAGCAGCGTCCCTGCTTTGATGGGTGAGAGCAGTTTGAAAGCCATAACGAAAAATAAATTAATACTTATATAAACTATAAAATAAGTGCATGGGTCACATTCAGAGTCATACAGATTTAATAAATGCACATCTGTGACTGCATATTCTATATTAATTTACAAAGTGGCAATTGTAAACAGCCTACACTTACACTGATGAACTATAAATGGAATACATTTTTATTCAGATTTTAAATGTTGAGTTGTCGGAATATCTTTTAGCAGATCTGTTGCCATCATGTCATAAAAGCAATGCCACTCAAGATCCGGCATTCGCATTGTGCCTCAGAACATGCTTTGCACATGCATGTAACTAAAGTGAGCGGTTCAAATCAAACCATCTATTAAATAATGTTTCAACTTCTAATAACTTTAATCAGAGGATTATCTAAGATCAGTGTTAATTAAAACTTCTAAACACAGGGTTCCTATGCAGTTTGGAAAAGTATGGGGTTTGGGAGTCATTTCCAGGTCTGGATAGGTATGGAAAAATATTTGTTTCCAGACTATTGACCCTATTCAGTTTTCTAAAATATAAAATTAAGAATTTCAACAAAATATTTTTAATCATAAAAGCAGAGTGTTTTCATGGCAAACGTTTAGTGATCCTCTAGGGATTGTTAAACACATCTGAATAAATTCAAGGCACACATTTTCATTATGCAAGCTCTTTGTCTTTTACCATAAGCAAGTCTCTTTTGAACTTCACTAATCGAATGTGCGTGTGCCACTCAAACCAGCAACAGATAAAGGAGCAAACAATCTCACTCAGACTGTACTTTTTCTATACTTTCAACATCAAACCACAAATACAGTATCAAACCGATGTGTCAGAGGTGAATATGCAGGTTATAAAGCGTTTTAGTTTTGTAAGCATGTCATCACTTTGAGAAAACCAATGAAAAAACCTGAGAAAATAAGAATATTTTCAGATGACTGTACTATATAACAAATGTAATGCTGAAAATAATTCTGTATGAACTATTTATGTTAAATATGGTCTGAAAAGAGAGGTTTAGAAATGTGAGTCTGGAAAAGTATTGTTGGAAAGTTTTCTTTTATCGAAGCAGAGACCAGGAGACAGTTGGGATCGCGTTCAACCAGAAGAGTTTCTTTATTTGAGCGTGGCTGCGGTTTCGTCCAACATAATCTAAAGTATGTAACGGTACATGGTATCTTATAGGCAATTCAGTGGGCTGTACTTAAAGGTGCTGAACTTACACACAGCCTTTAGGGATGACCACTGAATCTAATCATCTAAAGACAATAGAGGCAAATACCCCCAACTGAGATAATGGTACCCCCCAAATGGGTGGGTGGTAGGTGGCGCAGTGGATAAGACACATGCCTTTGGTGTGAGAGACCCGGGTTCGAATCCACTGTGAGACACCAATGTGTCCCTGAGCAAGACACTTAACCCCTAGTTGCTCCAGAGGCGTGCGACCTCTGACATATATAGCAATTGTAAGTCGCTCTGGACAAAAGCGTCAGCTAAATGAATAAATGTAAATGTAAATGTAAATGGTATAAACAACAAATGGTCATGAGAACTAAGACTATGAAACATTCACACATAGTTCATCTCTTAGTAGGAAGATTAAAGACTAACAAAACCCCTTCAAAGGAAACTGTTAAATATAATCAGTAAATGTATGCCCTCATGTTCACCTTGAATGCCCAATACAGTATAGTTCATCTTAGTTTTTTATGTGATGTTATGTAAGGAAATAGGATCAACAGATCTAAAACATATTTAAAATAGATTCTTAAAATTTGTAACCCTTCAGTATCGAGTTTTAGAATGGAAAATGTGTAGGAACCCGAAACTATCAAGGATTGTTTTAGGCAATCGAAATAAATCTTAAATAAAATAAATGTGAATATCAGATAGCTGATTTCATTTAGTTTGAAGTACTACAATTGCTAAAACTGAAATAAAAATTAAAGCTAAATTGAAATATTCAAAAACTAATACAATTTACAAAAGCACAAAACAAAATTACTACAATTAAAAATGAAATCTGAAAACATAAAAAATAAAGCCAATTTAAAATATAAATAAATACTAGAATATTATATAAATAATACTAAAAATCTCTGTCTAGGATGCCTGACATATATATTTTTAGAAAGAGCATTAAAATAGCAGAAAAGAGCATTGTTTCTGGTTTGTTGTTTGTGCAGGTATCATCAGGTGTCAGCTCATGGAGGGACACTTAGAGGATGCAGAACAGCAGCTGGAGTTCCTCACCGAGATCCAGCAGTCCATTGGCAAATCAGGGGTGAGAGAGCATTTACATGACATACTATCTTACTTTAAATATCAACATGAGCTCTCGAACAATGTTGCACAGACTCTTTCCAGAACTCTTTTCACAGAATGAAATAAGAGATAAAGAAAAGTGTTTTTTGTAGACTGTTTATCTTTTGACTCATATTCAACAGAGACCTGGTTTATTAATCCACTTATGCTTTGTTTACCCGTTAAAGTCATCCAAAGTACGTAACCGGGCCTGTTTACACAAACTGAGGCCCTTGTCGAGCAGTTTAGCATTTGTGTACATGTACATCTGCTTAGCAAAAAACAGCTGCCATGTTGTATAGAGGAACAGAATTGAGTATTTTGAGCTTTAACTGAGGAATTAAACCGCACAAGACATTAGTGAACCGATTATTTAGCACATGACATATTACAGCACATGATAAGTAGATATTTTAAGGTTTGTTTAACGTGTGTTTGTGTGTGTTAGGAGTTGCTGTATCTGCGAGCGCTGTTGGCTGTGAAAAAGCGGCGGCCCCCAGACGAGGCGACCAACTTGTTAAACGACACAGTGGACACACATTTCTCCGCCCTGCAGGGTCTTCCTCTCAGCGTCGAGTACTTTGAGAAGCTCAACCCCGACTTCCTGCTGGAGATCGCCAAGGAATACTTGGCACTGTCTCCCGCCAAGGTCTTCCCTCCCATGCGCTGCCTAGCAAGCCGTCAGAACACTCTAGTAGCTCTTTAGCAACTACCTTGCAAAGCAATACCAAACACCCTGAGATTTCTATTAATTGCCTGTCAACCAATCAGAACAGGCAATAGCAACCACCCTTAACATGCTTAGCAACACCCTAGTGATCGGACAGAATAGCCTTCATTCGTTCCTGTTGTAGTTTGTTGGCTGATGTTGTTCTCTCTGCAGCCTCCAGCTCCAGGTCAGCCTCCTGCACCTCAGCTGCTGCACTGCGCGTCTGTGCTGGACACAGTGGTGAAGGTAGTCCCTGGTCTGCTGCAGGCCGGCTTTCTAATGGCCAAAGTCCGATTTCAGTCAGGTGTGTGCATGTCTGATTGAGATTTTCTGAGAAGTCTGATTTTATTGGTTTCTTTTATTTTACAAGCTGAAATCAAATGTCATGACATTGTTGGATTGAATCTAATTGGGTGTATCTCTCAAGCTTTTCACTTCCTGGCAGATATTTTATTATCTTTGAAATACTGTTATAGCTTTTATATATATATATATATATATATATATATATATATATATATATATATATATATATATATATATAAATACATAAATACATAAATACATAAATACATAAATAAATAAAATCATAGTTTTGGTTTTTTAAATATGTGTATATATATTTTTATAATTTTTAATTTCAGTTTTTTTAATTTTAGTTATTTTAGTACAAGTTAAACTAAATGGAAAGACATTTTGCTTTGGCAGCTAGCTAAAATAAATTAGCTTTAAGTATTTTTCATTTAACGTTTATTTTATTTCACTTAACAAAATGTTTTTTTAATGTCATTTTGACGTTATTATTTCATGACAAATAAGCAAATAATCCTTGAAAGTATCATTATAATAAAGAAAAAAAAATCATATACACAAATTGCAAAGTGTTTTATCCATCATTTGTTTTACTTGCTGGTTAATTTAAATTGAATAATAACTGTTACAGTAATTTTAATTTTTAATTTACTAAAAAAAGTAAAAAAAAAATCTAACCTGTAAAAATTGTTTTAATACTTTTACCATTCAAATAATAATGTTACAATGCAAAAATGGTCCTAAAAATCAGCTTAATAACTGTTCTTCATGCAAAATATGATTATTTGTTTCCTTTTTTGGTCAATTCACCAAGTCAGTCAGGCTTGTGCTCTCTTCATATGTTGTCAAGTCAAGTAACCTTCATTTATATAGCACTTTATACAATACATTTTTCAAAGCAGCTTCACATTAATAACAGGAAAATAAAATTCAATGATTCAATGATGCAAACAGAATTCAATTCTGCTGTTAAGCAGCTCTAAACCAACAATAGTAAACGGTCGTCATTCAGCTGAAATCAGTTCAGTGTTGATTCATTTCGGTTCAGTAACTGTGTAAAGTACATCGATTATGAAATGAGTCCAGAAAACAGTGATGTCATCATCCAGCTAAGCCGAGTTGTCCTCCTGCAGGAGATATGGAGGCGGCCCACAGCAGCCTTCAACATTGTCTGGATCAGAACCCGGCTCATGCTGATGCCCATCTCCTCATGGCTCAGATACATCTCATGCAGGGCAACTTCAAGCTCTCCTCCCAATCTCTGGAACTCTGCCTCAGCCACAACTTTGAGGTGACACATCACCACTGCCAGCCATATTGGACTCTCTTAGTGCATAGTCAAACCTGCTTAAATTTATCATTGGATTTGATGGGACTGAATATGTATAGTCTATTTTTCTTAGATCCGCGAGCATCCTCTGTATCACCTGATAAAGGCTCAGGCTCAGAGGAAGATGGGGCAGCTTCAGGAGGCCATTCAGACGTTGCAGATGGCCATGAGTCTGTGCGCTGTGAAGAGAGCAGGCTCTTCAGCCAAAAGACAGAGTAAGAGAGTTGAGCTCAACGCGGCCGACTGCGTATCTGTGTTCCTGGAACTAGCTGAGGCTCTGTGGCTCAATGGAGAACAGGTTAGTGGACAACTTTGCACCAATGCTATATTTTTCTATATATTCTAATCATTTGTTAAAGGCACACTATGCAAGATTTGTACCTTAATATAACAGCTGGTTTTGGCAAATTGGTATTTACCACAGTAACGTTAAATACAAGTACTCCACAGCGACTCTAGGGGGCGCTGTTTGAGAAAAAAACGGAAACTGCATAGTGTGCCTTTAACAAACATGTTAAAGTTAAACATTCATTGCTTTAATGAGCTCATTGTTTCTGCCTTAAATTAATACATTGTTTAAATGAATACATTATTAGCTAACTGTGTGATTTGTATATATGTACATTTCTGAAATACATAAACTTGGACACAGTCACGTCTTATAAAAGATCACTCTAAATTGTAATGTAGACATGCTTTTTCTGTAAAGCTGCTTTGAAACAATTTGTATTGTGAAAAGCACTATACAAATAAATGTGAATTGAATTGAATTGAACTTTACATCTGTTTACAGAAGAAAAATTGTGTTTTTCAAATGATGTCTTTTGTACATGTACATTTGTCAGTAAAAATGTATATTATTTTACTAGTGCCTTGTTTTGAGGATTAAAAGTAGTTTTGACTTCCAGCACGAGGCAGCTAAAGTGATGCAAGATGCCATTAATGAGTTTACGGGCACTCCAGAGGAGCTTCGGGTCACTATCGCCAATGCAGACCTCGCGCTGATGCGAGGAGACACTGAACTGGCACTGAGCATGCTCAGAAACATCACGCCAGAGCAGCCATACTATGTACAGGCCAAAGAAAAAATGGCAGACATCTACCTGAACCACAGGAAAGAGAAACGGCTTTACGTGAGCTGCTATAGGTAACGCCTGAACATTTGTCACATGTTCTCCTCATATTCACTACATGTATTAGAGCTTACAAGAATATGTTTTTCTCAGCATATAGGTGAATATCATTGAATCATGTCCAGGTCACATTTTCCCCCCTAATATCTCTTGAACATAGCTAATTCATCAGAATAATGAATGTATTATATACATATACATATACATACAATACAGGCCAAAAGTTTGGAAACATTACTATTTTTAATGTTTTTGAAAGAAGTTTCTTCTGCTCATCAAGCCTGCATTTATTTGATCAAAAATACAGAAAAAAAATGTAATATTGTGATATATTATTACAATTTAAAATAATTGGTTTTCTATTTATTATACTTTAAATTATCATTTATTTCGGTGATGCAAAGCTGAATTTTCAGGATCATTACTCCAGACTATCACATGATCCTTTAGAAATCATTCTAATATTCTGATTTATTATGAGTGTTGGACACAGTTCTGCTGCTTAATATATTTGATGAATAAAAGGTTAAAAAGAACTGCATTTATTCAAAATAAAAAAATATTTTCTAATAATATAAATCTTCTTTACTATCACTTTTTATCAATTTAACACATCCTTGCTGAATAAAAGTATTGATTTATTTCAAAAAAAGAAAGAAAAAAAATGACTGACCCCAAATTACTGACCAGTAGTGGATATTGTTGTTACAAAAGATTTCTATTTTTAAAACATTTGCTTCTTTTTTTTATTTAGTTTTTTAGTTTTTTTACTTTTTATTCATCAAAGTATCCTAAAAAAAAAGTATCACAGGTTATGAAAAAATATTAAGCAGCAGAACTGTTTCCAACTTTGATAATGAATCATCATATTAGAATGATTTCTAAAGGATTATGTGATAGACTGGAGTAATGATCCTGAAAATTCAGCTTTGCGTCACAGAAATAAATGATAATTTAAAGTATAATAAATTGAAAACCAATTATTTTAAATTGTAATAATATATCACAAAATTTCATTTTTTTCTGTATTTTTGATCAAATAAATGCAGGCTTGATGAGCAGAAACATCAAAAACATTAAAAATAGTAATGTTTCCAAACTTTTGGCCTGTACTGTACATATATATACAGTGTATATATATATATATATATATATATATATATATATATATATATATATATATATATATATAATTATATTTTGGGAGGTTTTGCAAATATCTTCATGTTCCTAAAAATAGGCACCAGTATTTATCTTTTAATATTTGATTTAGAGAACTGAATGAAATGCTGAACCTGCATTTTAATGCGCTGTATTCTATTTAGGTCTATATAGTGTCTAAAATGAGTCCTTCAGCTCTTGAATGTTATTCACATGTGTTGACAGTTTTCAGCAACAAGCTCGGATACAGCTGTGCAAACGATCATCAAACACTCATATACATAAACGCTGGTCTTATTACTGTTGCATTACGCATTTACGTTTCTGTCTCATCAGGGATTTGGTGGACAAATTGCCGAGCCCTCATACCTTCCTGTTACTCGGTGATGCCTACATAAACATTCAGGAGGTGGGAGAGGTTCTTGCTGTTGATTCTTTTGTTGACATTTGTGTGTTAGTGAAGATCTTTGTTTAGAAGCTCAAATATGTATTTCTTTTTTTTTTTTTTGTAAGATGTCTGCCTCTATCACCACACAAATATTTACTTCACAGTGTAAACAGTGAGTCCTTATCTAAAGAATGGAACCGTCGTTGAAATTCCAGATCTTTTTTTTTTTTTTTTTTTACATTACGTTTTTTTTACACTTTTATCAACAAATATGATTATATTAAAAAAATAAAAAATTATTATACTAAATAACTTGATTTTTTTTTTTTTTTTTGGATAATTTCTTTTTTTTTTTTTTTTTGCATTATAGTAAAGTGAATGGGAAGAAAATTTACTTCATTATCATGAAAATATTTACACAAATGAATATAATTATTTTATATATTGAATACTGTTATATTTAAATGAAATAAAACATTTTTTAAATGAGATTCACCAAAAAATTCTGTCATGTCTGATGAGTCCTTCACTTTCATATAGGCATAATTATTATAATCTTTTTAATCTTTTTTTTTTTGTCATTACAGTGACATATGTGTCTGAAAATAATGTTTTCTGTTGACAGCCAGAGCTGGCTATTGAAGTATATGAACAGGCCTTAAAGAAAAACCCCAAAGATGGAGCTGTGGCCAGTAAGATTGGGAAAGCACTGGTCAAGACCCACAACTATGTAAAGGTAAGTGACGTTTTCAAAATGGAAGCTCGTTACACATCTGCTCATTTTGAGAGGAGTATTTCTGTTTTAAAATGCAAAAACGGCTCTTATTTGGAGGGGATTGTCAGTTAAGAGTAAAACTAGCTTCTTTGATTATGGAGTTTCACCATATATCCTTTCCCTTCCCAGGCAATGAACTATTACGAGGCTGCGCTGAAGAGCGGGCAGCAGAGTTTCCTGCGTTATGACCTGGCCGACCTGCTCATGAAGCTCAGGCAATATGAACGCTGTGAAAAAATCCTGCAAGAGGCTCTCACACATGATCCTGGTGAGAAATAGCTCAGAAATTAAGTTATTGTCAAATGGCAGATTGCATTTTTTTTTTTTAAGCACATTAATCTCAAAATGACCAAAAAGTGCTGTTTTAGATTTAAAGAGATTCTAGCTTGTTTAGATTTGGCAGTCATCAAACACAGATATCTGATCAGGAATGAAATGTTTGTTCAAGTAATAAAAAGGAATATTGCATGTCTGTCTGCTGGGTATTTTTACTTGGATATTTAACTATATTTACTGCATTTCTCATGCCTTAGAAATGCTGAATTATTTGTTTGAGGGTGTGTATTCAACAACCTGTTACACAACTGACAAATGAAATTGGGATTGTCAGAAAAGTCCTTTGGGTGTGTCATGGGAGAGCATGGGTGTGCACTTTTGATTGATGATTGGAAGGTGGTTCAGCTTAATATAATTCAATTCTTGTGTAGTGCACAATGCAGTTGCTCTTTTTGTGCGATCAATGCCGTCTTTCTGTCTTTGTTTTTCAGTGAATGAGCTGTTGTTACTTACCGAAGACTGTCGTTATCTTGTGCTTCTCGCCAAGGTTCAGAGCAAAGTCAGTAAAAACGACGAAGCGTTACTGTCCCTACAGAGAGTGAGTTGAATGTCTTGTCCTTTCCTGAAACGGTGTTGTTATTGTTAACTAGAACTATTACAAATCATTTTCGGTAATGTAAATAAAGCTGAAATAAAATAAATATTAGATGAAACACCAAGAAATAGATATGTTTAAGTTAAAGGTATAGCGGAGGATCTTTCCAAATTTTAGATAAGACCCGCCCTCTCCACTTTTTGAAAAGTTTGATTGATTCACCAGAATGATTGACAATTAGGAGGACCAATAGTTTAGACTACCCACCAGGAAGTAAAACATCCTCCGCTATACCTTTAAAGAACTGAAATGACTAAAACTGAAATAAAAATAAAGCTATGTAGAAGTTAGAATAGAAAAACAAAAACTAATAAAAATTATGAACGGACATCACAAAATTACTAAAAACTTAAAATATAAAAATAATATTGATAAATACTAAAATCACACTGCTCTGAAAGCTTTCAACAGCTCACCTTAAATCCACTAGACCAATTTACAATCAGAACACTCCTCTTAAATTTACTATTTCATGTTTCACGTACATTTCAACTATGTAACTCTGTCAAAAGGTCTTGGAAGGTGAGTAAATAACGACAGAATTTCAATTTCGAGGTGAAGTGTTGCTTTAATCTCATGCCCAATGCAATTGATTGAATTGTTGTGAAATTGTGCTTGGTGCTCAGGCGAGAGATGTGCAGGCGAAGGTTCTGAAGCGTGTTCAGCTGGAGCAGCCCGACTCGGTGCCCGCGCAGAAGCAGCTCGCCGCAGAGATCTGTGCTGAGATCGCCAAACACTGCAGCAGCCAGCGCGGCTACGAGCGGGCCGTCAAGTTTTACAAAGAGGCGCTTGTGTACTGTGAAAGTGACAGCAAGGTCAGTGTGGCCACCGGATCAGTGAGTCCAGTGTGTTCCTCTGCAGCTGGATGGGTCCGGCCGAGCCTGGAGACGTCTGTCAGTGTGTGTGTGTGCGCGCGTGTGTGTGTGTGTGGTGCTGCATTTGAAGACGGCACAGGCCTACATTTGCACTGCAAACCATCACCAATCAATCACCACATAGACCATGTTAAAAAGGTGCTTTTTTATGGTATTTGCAAAATATTTTTTTTTTTTTAATTTTTTTATATATAATATTGTTCGATAATCCAAGGAATTACAAATGAAAGTTGCTAATTCAGTTTTGTTTTAATCAACTACATTAAACACCAAAATGATATTACAAATAATGTTATTTATTTATTTACTGTTTATTTATTTTTTATATTATGGGTAGTTATTACATTTTTTGTATTATTATATGTAATAAATAAATAAATAATATTTTAGTTTTGTTTTTCTTTTTTTTAATCCCACTTTAGCACAATTTATATTTGTCTACAAAACAATTTTTTCCAATTTTTCAATCTATAATGTTTTTGAGATCATGAGAAACATCAGTCAAATGTGGCTGGTAATGTGTAATTGGCAGCACACTGTTTTATGGTTTATGAATAATGGACTGAGAATTCCCAGAATGTCTCGAGGACATTTGCCTTGCGCTCTACATGGTTTTGCAGTTTTTCTTTCTTTCTTTCTTTTTAATTGGCAAGTTAATAAATTATGTTCAGTGTTTTTTTTTTGTTTGTTTTTTTTAAATGCATGCATTACTGCATAAAAAAATGCGAAACAGACTTTTGAAACCTAGAATATAATGATTGTTTTCAAAAGCACGTTTCAGTGTCCCTCTTGAACGGCTGTGAGAGTAAATGTGTGTTTAATCAGGTGATGCTGGAGTTGGCTCAGCTGTATCTGACCCTGGATGATGTCGAGGCCTGTCAACAGCAGTGCAGTGCCATTCTGAAGAACGATCCGGTCAACGAGTCCGCCACACTGGTCAGTTTCCCTAAGCAGATAGCCCTCTCTCATAACCTCACCACTGTGGACCAATCAGAAGCATCCAGAGGCAGAATAAACATCTTGAGTTGTGTAGAGTTCCGGAGGGAAATTTCTTATTTGTTTTCTCTATAGAGAAATTTATGCAAATCTTTCTAAAGATGCCATAAGACAAAAAAAATCCAAAAAGTTTTTGTTTTAAAGTTCAGTTCTGTTAATTTCTTTTTTACACCAAAACATTCATATTCATATCCACAGCTCTTTTATCATTTTCAAACTTTTTTATAGTTTCGGTAGTTTTGGCATTTGATGATAGTGTCTTCTCCGTGTTGGTTGTTAGATGATGGCAGACCTCATGTTCCGGAAGCAAGACTATGAACAGGCTGTATTTCACTTCCAGCAGCTCTTGGAGAAGAAACCAGGTGTGTCATTCATCTCCTGCGTTTTCAAACGGTTACGCCATTTTTGCAGCGGCCCCTCAGCTTTCCCTCCACACACTCATAAGAACCGCAGAGGAAACCCAAGAAGCCAGGAAGCTCTAATGAACTCATTTGATCTCTTCCCCCAGACAACTACCCAACGCTATCCCGCCTCATTGATCTGCTGCGCAGAGCCGGCAAACTGGAGGAGGTTCCCAGATTCCTCGAGATGGCAGAGAAACACTCATCGAGGGCCAAGTTTGAGCCTGGATACAACTACTGCAAAGGGCTCTACCTTTGGTAAGATTATAAAATTAGAAAATAGAGGGCCTGGGGTAACACTTTATGATGATGGTAATCCCAAACTGGGGTTCACGAAGGGGT
Source organism: Leuciscus leuciscus (assembly GCF_965113295.1). NCBI lineage: Eukaryota > Metazoa > Chordata > Actinopteri > Cypriniformes > Leuciscidae > Leuciscus > Leuciscus leuciscus. Next base: position 41,820,719 of record NC_138731.1, on the reverse strand, counting down.
TCATGAGTTGATGAACTAATAAATGAAAACATGACATTTTAAAATTAAATAAAATAAATAATTAAAATAAATCATGAACATGTGAATTTGCTGTTAAATTATTGAAATATTAACTTAAAATCTCAGGGGTAAGTAAATATTTTGGCAAAGGAGACGGTGTTATATACTGTTCAAAAGTCTGGGGTTAGTTGGGGTCAATTTTTTAAAGAAATGAATACTTTTATTCAGAAAATATGCATTTAACCATAATGCCGTTTTAAAAACCCTGTAACAAGGTGGAAAAGTTTGGGAAGTAAAAAAAATTGGGAAGTAATTATACCGTGTGAGTAAAGTCAGTAAGTTTTAGTCCAATGCAATAACATTAACTAACATGTTCAGGAAAAAGAAAATCCTCTCCAGGTCAAAATGACCTGAACACAACATAAGGGTTAAATTAATCAAAAATGTAGTACGTTTATTGTTAATGTTACAAAAGATTTCTATTTGAAATAAATGCTATTCTTTTGAACTTTCTATTCATCAAAGAATCCTGAATAAATGTATCCATGGTTTCCACACAAGTAATATTCAAATGTAATAATATTTCACAGTATTTCACTGACAAAAACATTTGGGAATTATTTCTCTGGAGTACCTGAGTCTGATTAGTCATACACCTTTGATACGTTTATTACAACAACCTTAGCTTTTAGTTGCTGAATTAAATATAATAAGAATTATGTTCTTTTTATCCACTATTGTTCATCAAGCCAAATTAATTCAGGTTGATTTGGACAGTTTTACACCATCATCTCAATGGCAAAAGTTTCCCAATCAACCTGAATTCACCCTAATTCTCTTTTTTTTTTGAATATTGATCTTCTGCTTCTTAAAGGTACACCGGTGAACCGAACGATGGGTTGCGCCACTTTAACAAAGCCCGGAAGGACAACGACTGGGGCCAGAATGCAGTGTACAACATGATTGAGATTTGCCTCAACCCTGACAATGAGACCATTGGAGGAGAGGTGTTCGAGAACCTGGACGGAGACATGGGGTGGGTCCAACATTTATTGAGTTTTTATATACACACTCTTTAGCTTGTGAAAGTGGGCTCAGATCTCACTTTGGTCCATTTCAGTTACGACTGGATCTCAGTCCAAATCAGCTCACAGAAAATTTTTTAAATGAACCTTGGGTAACGGCATAAAAGTTGTCTAACTCCATGGGAAATCTGCGGACTTGACCACACTGACTCAGAATGTGTTTACACTGTAAACATCTGTTAATCACAAGTTGTCAGTGCTAAATACAGGTAAATGGGGTCCGTCAAGCTACATTTTTAGGCAGCAGTGTTATTAGTATAATTATTATACTGTTATTGTTTTTATTCATTTATTTATTAATAATTTATATTTTCAATTTTAACTCTGTTTTTATTTATTATTTATTATTGTTATTAATATATGTTTTAAATATGCCTATATAATTTTGACTTCATCGCATTTGTATTGAAAGCACTAGTCTGTCTCAATGCGTTCTCGACAGCAAGGAAAGACCACCTACTTATCTGTCAATCATTCATTGCTCTAAAACAAGAGTTTAAAGCTTTGCCAGTTATATATAAAAAAATAAAAAAAACACTGATCTCAGATTTGGAAACTTGTTCATTGTCACGTTTAACATCACTAGTTTTCCTTATATGGCAACATGCAGTTACAGAGATCAGTTAAAGTGTAACTCGAATTAATTTTAACACGCTTTGTTTTGTTACAATGTTGGTAGGATATGTACACAATACAAATTGACACCATTATGACTAAACGTTTGCTAAGAAGTGTTTCCTACTCAAGCAAGGCACTATTTGACTCTGGTCAAGCCTATCCAGTAGAATCAGACTGGGGGCCTTGGAAGGCAACAGGACCAGTGCATTATGGGTTTTCTAACCTATTTTGTAAAAGGGAATAGAGTCGGGTAGCACTGATTTAAAAATTATTATTTTTTTGCCTTTCTATAGCATAGGCAGACAAGTTTTATTGAAAGCCCACTTTCCCAGCGGTGAATTACCCGTTTAAAACGGCTGCTTAAATAAATTAACAATGAGTATTCCACTCGAAACGTCCACAAGTGTCACAGGAGATGCATTTGAGATGCATGTTCCTGCCAAGTGAAAACGGTGATCTTAATACCAGGTGCCTCAGACCATCTTCACTTCACCCATATATCTTTTATTCTGCATAAGCTGTTAACGAGTTTTATTCAGTCTTACTGATGATGCATTTCATTTGTTCGAGTTCAGGAACTCTACAGAGAAGCAGGAGTCCGAGCAGCTTGCCGTGAGAACAGCGGAGAAGCTCTTAAAGGAGCTGAAGCCACAAACCCCAGCGGGACACGTTCAGCTGCGCATCCTGGAGAACTACTGCTATCTGGCCACCAAGCAGAAAGCCAATGTGGAAAGAGCTCTCAACGTCTTCATCGAGACCGCAAACAGTGAGGTGTGTGGGCATCACATGACAGATGTTGAATACACAGACCCACACAAGCACAGCCCTTTTGTATATGCATGAATCACACCTTCAAGGCAAACTTACACTAAGGCTGTGTGTCCACCAAAGCGTTTTTAGCCAGCTGAAAACGCTAGGCGCTCTTCTGAAAACGCCTAGCTATGGGCGCTTGAGAGCGTTTTGGCAGCGCAGCATTTTTTTCAGTTGAGACGCTTTGCTTGTTATGATACGGATTATCCGCGAAAGTGTTACTAGTATCTAATTTCACACATATTTTGTTTCTGTGTTGATTCTATATTAAAATGTCGATACAATGTAACATATTTTCTCTGGCTCTTGTTTTAAATTATTTTGGTCCGTTATTATGCTTGTTGTTGTTGTCTGTTTAAATTTTAGAAGCAGAATGTGGCGGTTGGTCAGTGTGGTTTTTGTCCCGCCCCTCCTCCACTGTGATTGGATGGTTGGGTAAAAAGTGACAGCGCTGCATTTTACCCAAAGTTGAACATTCTTCAACTCTCGGCGACCTGTAAAAAACGCAGAACGCTCATCGCTTCAGCGTAAAAAAGACACTGAGCGCCTCATTACGCTCATGGCATTTTAAAAATGCGACGCTCACATTGAAAACAATTGAAAAAATACGCCAGCCACGTGAAAAAACGCTTAGGTGGACACACGACCTAAGTGTTTGTACAAGGTGCTTGAAGTACTTGATTTTTACTTTTCAAAATACAAGTCCTGAAAAACCCTTGAAATCAGCCATATTGAAGAAAAGGTACACGAAAAGTGCTTGAATTATTGAAAGACCGTAAAATTTGTGTTTAATTTTAATTTTCACACAAAATGAATGCTGTAGCCTGTCTAATACAGATATAGATCCATTTTACATGGCTATGAGCGTGATATTGCTCATATAAATATCCAAGTATATGTTACAGCTTTCATTCTTCAGGTCAATCATATATTCATTGAATTAAATCAGTTTGAATAAGGAAAGCCATATCTTTGTCATAGTATCCTTTCAATGATTAAAGTTTCCACAGTCATTGCATGTGCTGCACTTTATTATTTGTACCATTTTGTATTATTAGATTATTTTTACTTATCTATTTACCTTTTTTAGAACTTAAAATATAATAAAGATATTGTTTGATAAGTGAGATCTCAGTCCTTGAAAACCAAGAAAGTAGTGCTTAAAGTCCTTGAAAGTCCAGGAATTTCATTTTATCTGTACGAACTGTCTAGCGTTAGGAAGGAAGCATTTATTGACCAAAAGTCACAGTAAAGATAAAATATGTCTATTTCAAATACAGCAAAAACTGTTCTTTTGAACTTTCTACTTGTGTTTTTCAGTGCAAAAACGTGTTCTGTGTGAATGGCCCCTAAGAAATGTCATAATTTTGATGATTATGGCTTACAGCTTATGAAAACCCCAAATTCAAAATCTCAGAAAATTTGAATATTACATGAAATCAGTAAAAAAAATAGGATTTTAAATACAGAACTGTCGGCCCTCTGAAAAGTATAATCATGCATATGTATATAGTTATATTTACTTAATATATTAGTTTCACCTTTTATTTTGAATTACTGAAATACATGAACTTTTGCACGATATTCTAATTTTTCGAGTTTGACCTGTAAGGTGAACCCTTTTCCTTCATTCACTCACCTACCCCAGGAAATGTGTGTGTTCTGTGCAGAAAGATCATGTTCCTGCGCTGCTGGCCATGGCCACTGCCTACATGATCCTGAAGCAAACCCCTCGAGCCCGGAATCAGCTCAAACGCATCGCCAAGATGAACTGGAACATCATTGATGCGGATGAGTTTGAAAAGAGCTGGCTACTCCTGGCCGACATCTACATCCAGTCGGGAAAATATGACATGGCTGGAGAGCTACTGAAGAGGTGCCTACGCCATAACAAGGTGCCGGATTTTTTTTTTTTTAGCACAGTCATGGTATATATAATTTTTTTCCAGAAATTCAACTGAAAAACAATAAAAGTGTGTGGTAAAAAATGACTCTTTTTAGATATAAATATAGAAAATAAATCTTTTCACTGCACAAATCTTTTTTTTGTCTTGTCTACCAGTATAAATATCTAAACATTCTTAAATCAAGACACATTTATTTGAGATGCTCCATGACGTAAGACATCAAGTCTTATTTTCTGAAAAATAATCAAAATTAGGTGAGTTTTTGCTGAAAACAAGAAAAAATATCTGCCAATAGGATAAGAAAAATAAGCTTTGAATTCAGTTTTAAATTCAGTTTTAATTTTTCTTACCTCACTTCGAGATATTTAAGCATGAACTCACTTAATTTTGATGCATTTTCAGTGTTTGTTTTTAAACTGATGGCCAAAAAAACTAAAGTGTGCTGAACCTCTAGAACATCACAACAACTCGCAGGCAAACTCTTCATTTGACATAACGGAATATCCAAAATAATGAATAACACTGATGCCAATAACAGACTGATGTTATATCCTGTTTTACAATAGTCCTGCTGCAAGGCGTATGAGTACATGGGTTACATTATGGAGAAGGAGCAGTCGTTCAGAGATGCTGCCATGAATTATGAATTGGCCTGGAAGTACAGCAATCAAACCAACCCCACTATAGGTAAGATTAAAGCACCTCCCGTGTGTGTGTGTGTGTGTGTGTGTGTGTGTGTGTGTGTGTGTGTGCACATCCCTCATTGACATCAGCCTCCTATTTGTTTACCAGGCTACAAGCTTGCGTTCAATTACCTGAAGGCCAAAAGACACGTGGATGCTATAGATGTGTGTCATAAAGTGAGTACGCAATAATTCTGGCATCACAGATCACAGACAGACTCCCTCTAATTTGGGAGAGTTTTTGCCATGTTTACAAAGTTTTTGGAGGGGATTTTTAAATATATTTTTGCTTTGAATCTTGAAATATTGTGAATAATTCAGAGCATTTTCATTTGGTTCATGGTTTTGAACTTTTTATTAAAATGTCTATGGAGAAATTGAATGGGAAAAGTACTTAGAAAAACCAAGGCTGCTGCAACAGTTACTGTTGTGATTCATATGCAAATATGATAAAGCCTGTTGCATCATCTTTCTTTCTTGTGTTTGTCTGAATGTCTCACACCCTCAGGTTTTGGACGCACATCCCAACTATCCACGGATCAGAAAGGACATCTTGGACAAAGCCAGAGTGGCTTTAAGATCATGACAGATTGAGCGGTGTGCTGTTGCTCAATCCTGATTTTATCTATTATTTCATATACATGCACTTTATAAGAAATGTTTTGATATGACTACATCAAGTGTTAATTGAGCATTAAGACAAGCATTGATAATGATGCAATATTTTTCATTATGTACACACAAATAAATAAACATTTCAAAACACTAACGTCAGGCTACAGCTGCCGCTTTCTGTATGCAATATCTGTTTTGCCAAAATGTGCAGTTACAGCAGAGCACAGAGTACTGTTTCCCACAATGCAATGTGCTTAACCTTGCATTTGCAATGTGTCTTTTTTGACTCTTTATTTGATCAAATGTTTAACGAACAATATTTTTGCCTAAAATTGAATAAAAAATGCAACTTTTTATTTCCAAGATGATAATTGCATGCCATTCTTATGCCACAGTGAGGTCATGTGACAACAATGTAGCATACTACTGTTTGGCATTGTTTTAAATGGAATACTAGCATACTGCTTCCCTCACACGGCACAGTATGCTGTATGTCTACTCATGTTTTAAAACAGTATGCAACAAGTAAATCTCTTCTCTCTTCAAGTGCTCTGCCCTCAAGAGCACCCAAATGGAAATTACCCTAAATCTGTGTCATTTGTAGTGCTTGAACTCAGGGCAGAATTGAAACAGTTTAATTTTCTGTTCCAGATAAACAACTCTTTAACCATCTGATGCTGGTGTCCACTATAAAAGCTGTTTTAACCATTTAGAGTGTGATATTACATCCAAACCAACATGGGTGACCTTTGACTGTTGTTATTATATCAGTTTCCTCCGAGGAGGCAAGGGAAGGCAGTGCCTCCTCAAAAAAATGGATGAGAAAATAACCCATTTTACAAAAATAAAACAACGCAAATATTACAAAATGTGACATTAGAAAGTGTATAAATCACTTGTTTTTAAAAAAAGGAAGTGTCCAACAGTGACAGCAGCAGGTGAAGTTACAGCGGGAGTCCGCGTCTCTCATGCCTCCTCTGATCCATTGAGTTTAATCCCTTGTGCGCTGGGTTTAGTGGGGGTAAATTGAGAATAAATGGGGGAGAGTCACATGAGAGGAGGCAATACCTCCATCGTGCTATGGTTGAATATCATTGGTTCGTGCGATAAACCCCGCCTCTTTTTCCCTTTTTTTTTTTTTTTGTTGTGAACAATCAGCTTAGTACATCATGTCTGTGACAGTGTTTACCAAGTTTGATGACTGATGAAAATAATTGGACTATTAAAAAAAACAGATGAACATTAGTTCACACTTATTATTGTTATATTATTTTGGAATACATGTAAAAATGCTTAAAAACACAAACTTGAGATTTTATATGTGATTTAAATAAAAAGAACATTAACATATATATAGCCTTAAATATAACAACTTGTAACAACATTGTTACAACAAAATGTAACAACATTAAGTTTAACTGGGACATGATTTTGCATTTTATTTATACAAAAAAAAAGTTTGGAATGTGCCTCCTCAATTATAAACACCACCTCGCGCGCGTGTGTGTGTGTTGTTTTTCTATCCCAGCGGGGTCTTCAACCTGAAAGCACACTGACTCATGGGGACTCGTGTCACCTTGGGATATTGGGACCATGAAGAAATAATTGTGTGTGTGTGTGTTTATTTTTAATTTTAATTTATGACAACATATATTCAATATGGCTGACAAAAATGATGATACTCTAAGTAGAAGAGGCTATCTTGCTTGTTTTTTTGTTTTTTTTTACTTTTATTACTACTTTACTTATATAGACAGGGATATTTTTTCTTCGAATTGGCCAAATATAATCTCTTAGATGTCGATTTTTGCAAGGTTTACAGAATAAACTTTTAGCTTATAGTGTTACGGTAAAGAATTTTAGTTGTGCAATAAATCCACATCAGCCTGATGTAAAAAAATAAACTTTGAGATACATAATCAGATGGCATATGTTCATAGCCTATGTCAACCTCCAGCAAGAGTCAGTCACAGTGGGAAGTTAAATGTCTAGTATCCTACAGATGAACACTGAGCCTCTCTGGTATTCTTCTCTTGTCCGGTTCGTGTCCGGTTTCTTTTCTTTGCTCTGCAAACACAGAAGCTCTTTATAAGTCCATGTGCATGGGGACCCGGTGATTAAAATCCTCAGGCTGAGCATGTCTGGTAAGTGTTTTCTACATCTACCATATATGTAATAGGGGTAATTTATTGAGGTAATATGTCTAAGTGAGTTTATCATTGTCGTGACATCCATCACTGATGTCGCGCGACGATTTCGCCTCAGTTATTCTGATGAACCGCAACACCTACTTTGAGACATGGAAATAGTTGAAGCCAGTTATCGGTTGTGGGTGAGTTAGGTTTGTGTAACATAAATATTATAGCTGTGATGTGGGGTGTGTAGCCTATTATTATAGGTCTGTCTTTACTAATTAATGCTTAAACACCCCCCAAAGGCAACACCGATTGCGCTCAGAAAATTACTGAAAAAGAGAAGAAAAAAAAGAAAGAATAGCATCTCGCACGCTGTTCCTTTCTTCTTGATTTTACGCGTTCCTGATCCGTGTCTCCTAACAACATCCCAGCGGAGGGCATGTCCGTGACAATCCAGTTTAAAAAAGAACAAAAAGTAGAATGTTCTTTTTTATAAATTATTCTTTTCACAAAGCTAAAAAAAAGTATGGAGGGTGCTCAAAATAAAGAAATTATGTCAAGTGCCATACAAATGCGTTTTTTAAAATGTTCCTCTTATAAATTGATCAACTTTCTCAGTGGAAGAGCAACTTTTCTTTTTAAATGTTGACGTTGCTGAACTCACCCTACAAGAGAATGAATGATGTGGCGTTTACGCACGCGTCACGCAAGCCCCGCCCCGTTTACCTGAAATACGCGCACCTGGATCCACGACGCGGAAGTCCTGTTGAGATTGCGCCACTTTGACATCGCCGGGACAGTCGTTGTTGAAGTTCTAAACTCTTTTGGATATGAACTGACATGAATTTTAAGTCGGTATGTCTTTCTGTTTCTTTACTGGACACTGATTCATAGTTTGGACAGATGGTGTTATTGTGCTATAATGATTAACCCTAAAATTACTCAAAATGATACATAAAGCAACATTTGTGGCATTAAATGGATTTTTATCTGTCATCCAGGAATACCTCACCATGTGAACTAATTGTTTTTACTTATATGGATTAAATGGTTTATTAAATATCATATTCATGTTCAGGTTTATATTTAGTTGGAAAGAAAGTAAATAGCAAAGTGTGGTTACACTTTATTTGAAGGTGTCTTTGTTACACTTTGTTATTAAATATCATATTCATGTTCAGGTTTATATTTAGTTGGAAAGAAAGTAAATAGCAAAGTGTAGTTACACTTTATTTTAAGATGTCTTTGTTACACTGTAATTATACATTTAAGTACTGAGTAATAAAGTAAATACTAAAGAACTACTGGTTCGGTTAGGGTTAGTTACATGTAATTATGCATCATTTATAGTTATTACTATAGTAACTCCATGTAACATATGTAACAATGACACTGAAATAAAATGTTACCCAAAGTGTTATTTGCTTTTCTCCAAATTTCTGTGACAACACTCCCCCATCTCGCATGTAAGTGGTCATTAAAATGTATTTTCATTGACAAAAAAGTGTTTTAGTAAAGAATATGCATCTAACTTTTGATTCACATTACGTTGGCTTACACATTATAAGGGGGGAAACCTTAACATACATTCTAGAGTTGAAAGAAAAAACTATTATGATAAATCAAATTTTTTTTATTTTATGTCTGTCTGATGTTTGTAATATGATTAATTCTTTTCCATTGGTTAAAAGTCCCAATTATCATTTGGAAAAGTTTTACCCCAAGGCAGTGTTGTTAAAGTAATTAAATTCACAAAATTACCTCTCATGTGAAGAATGATTTCCCAGCCACCTAAAAGAGGCTTAAATATCAAAGAAAATATTTATGTTGGATGTTCAGAAGCGGAGTTCCAGAGTTTTCCGTTCTCAAGCCAGTCGTCAGAAGTGTTTAAGTTGTTGGCAGTGCTCTGCAGTGTCATCTTTTAGTGCTCACCTTTCTCTCCCGTTCTCAGGTTGGACAGGCGGTGATGTTTGGCACAGAGAGCGTGTCAGGTGAAGCATTGTTTCCCACTCTCTGAACTCCTTCAGAAGAATGCCACTGTTCCGCAGGCTCATGCGCAGACGGCTGCACCCATGGAAGCTCGCCATCGTGGCTTTAGTGTTCGTGACTTTCCTGTTTCTGATGCAGCGAGAGGTGGTCAGCCAGGGCAACCCCCAGGACGAACCCTGGCTCAAAGGGATAGTGGAGAAACGGGATGGCGTTCTCGGGATGGTGATTGGGGCGGTGAATAACTTCCGGGACGCTATGCCAAAGATGCAGATCAAAGCTCCCGTGAGGCAGCAGGAGCGCGAGGGCAGTCCGGCCTGTCTATCCGGATACTACACGACCGCTGAACTACGACCGGTCCTGGAAAGGCCACAGCAAAACCCCAGCGCCCCAGGGGCTTCTGGGAAGGCTTTTCACACTGACAATCTGGGCTCGTTGGAGCAAAAAGAGAAGGAGAGAGGAGAGGAGAAGCACTGCTTTAACTTGTACGCCAGTGATCGGATCTCTCTGAGCAGAGACCTCGGCCCTGATACCAGACCTCCAGAGTACGTACCACCGGTTTGCTTTGTGTTTGTCTTTCAGTTATAGCAGCATTTGATTGAGTGAGAGGTTAGTCAGACTACTGGACAGGATATTTGTATTGTCTTAATGTATTATCTGTCTCTTTCATATTTAAATATTCAGGGTTTCCACAGAAATATCAGGGAATTTTGCAGCGACATCTCTTCTCTTCTCTGATGAGTGGTTACTGGGGTGAGGGCGGGACAACCAACCTGTCAATCACATGAGATCCACCAATAGCAAACCACAACCATCCAATCAATTACAGATGACAAAATCAAGTCCCGCCCTACATTTTTGTCTAGTTTCACTCGTCACAATAGGGAAGAAAATACTATCGCAGCTTCAGTTTCATGCCAACTTTAATGGTTTAATCTGCTGGATATTGCGCTCATTCGTGAAACATGAGAAAAACAGATGTGATTGAAGAATTTTTGCATAAATTCTCACTTTCAGCTCAATTAAAGTATTTATGCAAGAATTCCATTCTTGCATAAATACTTTAATTGAGCTGAAAGTGAGAATTTATGCAAAAATTCTTCAATCACATGTTTGAACCAATGCATTGGTTAATGTTTTTCATAAAAACTTTTTAGTACATTTTTTTTTTAATATGTTTTTTCATGTTTCATAAAAACAGCCCTGTGAATGAAGTCTCTAGAGAAATTATTTTTAAAACAAGAATCATCCAATAGTCATCGCCTACTGGAAAAGTCATGTAGAAGTGGAGATTCATTAGTCAAAAAGTGTGGGAATCCTTACTATTGTAAATGTTCAGCTGAAAGGAATGATATTTTAGAAAATAGGCGTGTTGAAACTCTAGTAAACATTTTAGAGGGTCCTTGTGCAAAACTGAAACTCAAAAGTGTGATCTGTTTTTTGCTGAATCAGCTTCTGATGTGGGTTATGGAGTGCTGAACCCAAAACCAAAAATAAATAAATAAATAAATAACATAAGAAGAAAACCTTGTAAATTCGAAATGGTATAATTCCATTGCATATACTGTACAGTGCACAAGTCTAAGACTTCTATTTAACATTATACTAATTTAAAACATTTTTTAATATCTAGCCATTTTTATGTGGCAGTTTTGTTCTTTTATACATTCGCTATATATATATATATATTTGTACGTGTCACATGATCAGTGTCAATCATTTACTTGATTAGTCACCTACAAATAGTGCAGAATCTAAAATATTTCTTATTTTTCATGTCATAGTGTTTCTTTACTTGACATTTTTCAAAATACTTTATACAAGAATGTTTGTTTGCATATAATCTAGAGCAGAATTGATTTCTCTGTCTGGATAATCAGTGGCTCTGTGAAACTACAGACTATAGCTTTTCTCCTCAGACAAGTTATTTAAACACGTCTATGCAGATATTGTGACTAATTACAGACTGAGACAAAGATGAGCTTTTCTCTAATTAAACACGTTTGTTCTTGCCCGGATATACACAAATTCCTATCGCTCATTGTTTTACAAAGTGTCTCACAACACATAATTAGTCAACTGAAAAATAACATCCAGACAAGGCCTGGTAGTAAAATAAGAATCTAGTTAAAATAATTCAAATATGCACCAATATAAAAATACATAGTAGAGAAATATCAGTTGCACTTTATTTTACAGTACGTGCTTACAAGAAAGTACTGGTTAATATAAGGTAACTACATGGGTTAAGGTTAGGTTTAGGTGTAGGTTCAGGGTTAGTTATTACCCAGTTATTGTAATCACTAAAATAAGTACATAGCATGTACATGTGACTAACAGGACTGTAAAATAAAGTGCTACACAAATATCTTAAATAAAATGTTTTAACACATGTACAGTAATTCTATGCCAAAACAAATCCTGAGAGATAATGGAAATGAAATGTTGAGTCAGTGTTGAACTGATTAATTGAAATTGGCAGTTTAATCTGACTCACAGAAATGAATCAAACTTTCCTTTTCTTTTCTAATGCTGGTTTTGCTACAATCGTAGGTGTTATTTTAGTCTAATTGAGATACTATTATAGTTTAGTTCATATATGGAGGTGTTTTAAAAAAAAAAAGTTAGTTTTAGTAATTTTGTTGTGTGTTTTTGACATTTTTATTAGTTCGATTTTTTTATATATATAGACAGTAAATAGAGTTTATTAATTTTTATTTCAGTTTTAGTTATTTTAGTATGCCTTGTTATTTTTTTTTTTTTTTATTTTTTTTAATTTAATTTTTAATTTATTTTTTTTTAATTTAAATGTATTTATTTTTTTTAAAAAAATTTAAGTTCATGTTTATTTTATTTCAAGTAATGAAAGTGTTCTAGAAAAAGTTTTAGTCTTTCGGAAAATGAATGGCCAAACAGTCGTATTGAGTAAAATCCCCTCTTTCCTTCATATTTTCCCTCTCTCAGATGCATCGAGCAGACGTTCCGGCGCTGTCCGCCCCTGCCGACCACAAGCGTGATCATCGTGTTCCACAATGAAGCGTGGAGTACGTTACTGCGGACCGTCTACAGCGTCCTGCACACCTCTCCTGCTCTGCTCCTCAAAGAGATCATCCTCGTGGATGACGCCAGCGCTGACGGTAACTCACCTCAAGCCTGCGGTCCCTCGAGACCATCATGTGCTTTAATGGGCGTCCGGTTTCACTCAAGCAACCCGTTTTACAGAATTCTTGTAGGCCTGCTGACACCTGGCCGCTTGTTACTACGGGAAGCAGAGCTGTTTGGGAATGTTCTCAGAGGAGTTTTGCTCGGTCAGTGAGATATAAGGGGGGGGTATCAGTGGACTCTTAAAAAACAGATCTGTGACAGGCGGACCAGGAAAATGAGCATTAGAGCGACTGGTTTTCCGAACTGGTTTTACTTCAGGAGCCATATTTGACATTAGACCTCAAGTGGCTCAACATTGGTAAAAAAAAAGAAAGAAATGTTTTTAAAATCAAACCTTGCAATTTTTTGCAGCATTAATTTTGGCAGTATGCAAAATAATTGTTATAATTAAGTTAAGTTTCTTGAGTTTCAATGGATTCATGTTCTCAGCAACTAAAACAAACACACAGTGTGTATCCTCGCTGTGACTCGTGTTTAAAGGCATAGTTCATTCAAAAATGATAATTCTGCCAGTAATTACTCACACGGATGTCGTTCCAAGGTCGTAAGACTTTTGTTCATCTTCAGAACAGAAATTAAGATATTTTTTATGTAATCTCAGAGATATGTCCCTCCATTGACAGCTACACAACTAATACTTTGATGCCTCAAAAAGTTCATTAAGAGATCATAAAAATAATCCCATATGAATTGAGCGGTTTAGTCCAGATTTTCTGAAGTGACTCGATCGCTTTATATGATGAACAGATTAAATTTAGGCTTTTATTCACATAACTATTTATATCATTCATCAACACACACATCAGTTGTGGTAAACAGAAGCTCAAGCATGTTCACTTGACGTGTAAGAACCAATGAGGTTCATTCTCGTGTTACGCATCCCGTTTGAGCTTCAGCAAGAACCAATGAGGTTCATTCTCGCGTTACGCATCACGTTTGAGCTTCAGCAAGAACCAATGAGGTTTGTTCTTGCGTGTCAAGCAGATTTGGTTGAGCTTGTTTATGTTCGCTGATCAATGTTAAATGTGAATAAAAGACTGAATAAAATCGGTTCATCATATAAAGCGATAGTCTCTTCAAAAACTGTGGACTAAATCACTCGATTCAAATGGATTAGTTTTATGATCTCTTTATGAACTTTTTGAAGCATCAAAGTTTCAGTTGTGTAGCTGTCAATGGAGGGACAGAAATCTCTCAGATTTCATTAAAAAGATCTTCATTTGTGTTTCAAAGATGAACGAAAGTCTGGAACAATATGAGCGTGAGTAATTAATGACAGAATTTTCATTTTTGGGTGAACTAACCCTTTAATGTAGTCTGGTTTCTTTCACATTGTGTAGTTTTGATCATGGTTTTTGAGGATGATGGACCTGACAAATTTTGACTGACTTGCAGAAGAATTTGCACCAAAATACCATAGCGTTTGATTGGGCACATTTTTTTTTACAGCAACAACAAAAGACAAATAAAGCAATTGCTTTCCGAAATATGCACAATTACACTGCTGTTGGTAAGATTTTTTAAAAACAATTTCAAAAGAGGTCTCTTGTGCTCACCGTGGCTGAATTAATCTGATCAAAAATACAGTAATTAGTCTTCAGTGTCACATGATCCTTCAGAAATCATTCTCATATGCTGATTTGCTGCTCAAGCACAACATTTCTGATTATTAGCAGGTTTATTATTATATGTTGAAATATCCAATTTTTATGGAAACCATGATACTTTTTTCAGGATTCTTTCAGACGTTAGAAAGAACAGCATTTTTCCAAAATAGAATTCTTTTGTAACATTCTAAATGTCTTTACTGATAGTTTTTTTGATCAATTTAGTGCATCCTTGCCAAATAAAAGTATTGCTTTCTAAAAAAAAAAAAAAAAAAAAAATTCTTACTGACCCCAGACAATTGAATAATAGTCTAAATAGTTGCGTTTGGTTATTTGAATTTAGCATTGATTTTCAGATCAAAACAAACCAGATATGCATTTTTTGGGTTGAGAACCACTGCACTAGTATAAGCATCTATCCGTTGCCCTGGTTGAGTCCCGCAGGGAATGAACTTTCTCTCTTGGCAGCCCGCCAGTGTGAGGAATGAAAGCCAGGGAATTGGCTTTCAACTATTCCTTTACGCTCCCTCTTCTTTTAATTACACCCTCCGTCTCTCCTTCTCAAGCAGTTCCAGCTTCCGCTGAGAAAGACCAGTCTTCTGTGTGTTGACCCCTGCCCTCAGAGGCAGCCAAAACCTATAGGACGTCCCGCAGCGCCGCTGTGAATCATTTCAGCTGCTTTCAGCAGGCTTGTGTTTTACACCTTTACTCTTAAATGATTCTGAAGAGGATAATACATATTATGTGATATCATAAATCATACTGTCTGTGTTGGGAAAGCTACTCTTAAACTGCAGCGTCCCAAGCAACTCATAATTTAAAGTAGTTAAATGGTCAAGCAACCCTCCCTGCTGAGAATAAAAAAAGACTAAGGTGTTGAAAAAGACTAATCCTGGTCTGGTGCAATGGTTTATGGGGGTTTCGCCCCCATAAACCATTTATCATTCAGTCATTTTGAATGATTTCGATTCAGTTTAGTGCTGTTAGTTTGTGCAGAAATGATACACTTCTGTTTGACGTTACTGTATTCATCACTATTTTTAGCTAGTTACTCCTCAGTTCTGTATAATATATAATATTATGCCAAAGTGCTGGTCGGTGGCTTTGCCCTGAGGGCTGCTGGGAACTGCAGACTCATGAAAGGAGATATTTATGCTTAATGAATACGTACACACCCATATCTACTAGATTAAAGGTACTGCTTGTGCTTTGTCCTGCTCTTTTAGATATATTATTAAATCTTTTATCCCAGCATACTGAATCTAAGACATATCCTGACAGAATACTGAATCAGTTTGAAGGCAAAATGTTAGACGTTTAACCATATGCAGTAACATTTAGAAGTTAAAAGAGCACCGACTGACATGATATAAATAAAACGACTCTGAAATCGGTTTCAAAAACTAGTGAACAGCTTTGATTTGACCTCATACTGACTACATAGGCAGCTGCCTTCTAAGGGAGCATGCAAACCGAAGGGACATGCTTTTATGCATATGCTTGATATTAATAGAAATACTTGAATAAGCATTATAGTGCTCACACACATATTAAATATACACTACCGTTTAGAAGTTTGGATTTGGTACGATTTTTTTTTTGTGACAGAGGTCTTTTATGCTCAGCAAGGCTTCATTTATTTGATCAAAAATACATAAAAAAAGCAGTAATATTATTGCAATTCAAAATAACAGTTTTTAATATGAATTTATTTTAAAATGTAATTTATTCCTGCGATGCAAAGCTGAATTTTCAGCATCATTACGCAGCTGCTCAAGAAAAAAATTCTTATTATCATTGTTGAAAACAGCTGTTTTATATTTTGGTGGAAACTGACACTCTTTTCAGGATTCTTTGATGAATAAGACGTTTAAAAGAACAGCATTTATTTAAAATAAAATAAAATTGTAACATAAATGTCTTTACTGTCAATTTTGATCAATGTAATACATCCTTGCTGAATAACAGTATTCTTTTCTTTAAAAAAAAAATCTTAGATCTTAGAAGCCACAAAATATTACATTTTTATAACAGACATTTCTCCCATTTCATCTTCCATCTGTATGCATTTTGTACTGAGCTTGTTGCAATGCATTCTGTTATTCCCTTCTCTGTGAAAGCATGCATGCCTTAGAATTTTGCGTAAAGAATGTTTAACAATTATTGATCGAAATTTTTTATTGTTTTTAATTGTTTTGACTTTTCTGTTTCTCACAGAGCGACTAAAGGACGAACTGGACGAGTATCTGAAACAGCTGCACATCGTCCGCGTGGTCCGCCAGCGTGAGCGAAAGGGCCTGATCACTGCCCGGCTCCTCGGGGCCTCCGTGGCCACAGGGGACACGCTCACCTTCCTGGATGCCCACTGTGAGTAGCCAAACTCTGGCATGCGAAATCACTGAGTTATATGAGCGACTTGCCATTTTAAAGAGCAAATCACTCCCACTCAAGTTGCTGGATTCACATTAATAGGGTTTGTGTCTTAATAAAAACATACTCTTTATAACAAGCCTGTGGTCAGTTAGAGCTGCTCTGCGCTGGAAAGAATCTGATGCTTTTTTAATTTCGTCTGAGTTTAGGCTTGTTAAACATTCATGATGTTATTTAGACCGTGTTTGCGTCCTCCGCTGGTGTGGCTGACTGGGGTACGATCAGGCAGAATGCAACAATTTGCTCAAATTGATTTAGAACACAGTCTTATTTATTCATAACGGCTGTGTTTATTCATCTGAGTGTTGTAAGTAAATACGTTCAAGTAAATGAGAGTAAGAGGGGATGATTTAGCCTAAGGATTGGAAATACTCTATGCAAGTTTGCAAACTTAAAGAGGCCATATTATGCGCAAAGTCTTGATCTATATTTTTGGGCTCTACTAGAATAGGTTTAATGCTTGAATGTTCAAAAAACACATTATTTTCCCCATATCTGACATTATTGCAGCACCTCTCTTCCTGGTCTGTCAGTAACGCTCTGTTTAGTTCCTGTTTCCATTAAGCCCCTCCTTCTCAAAAGCACACTGTGCTCTGATTGGTTGGCTGGACCAGTGTGTTGTGATTGGTCCATCGCTTCAGCGTGTTTCTGAAATGTCCCGCCCCTTACCATAACCGCAAGTTTCAACACACTACTAACTAACTCAACCAGGCTCCGCCCCTTTATTCTGTGTATGCCTTTGCCGGGAATTATTTAAATGAGGAATATTCCCGGAATATAAACTCAAGACTACAATGGGGGCGTTTCAGGGAGTCCAGAAACAATGACACTGATATAATATGGACTTTGTTCTTTGTAACTTCGTAGACCCTTTTCACGCTCATGACATTTTGTAAAACCATAATAGGTCCTCTTTGATTTCTCAGACTTCTCAAGATGCTTCAGCTTTATCATGCTTCATTTGTTTAGGTGAATGTTTCCACGGATGGCTTGAGCCGCTGCTGGCCAGGATAGCGGAGAACTCCACTGCCGTAGTGAGTCCTGACATCACCACCATTGACCTGAACACGTTTGAGTTCATGAAACCCTCACCGTACGGACAGCACCATAACCGGGGGAATTTCGACTGGGGCCTGTCCTTCGGCTGGGAAACCCTTCCAGATCATGAGAAACAGAGGCGCAAAGATGAGACATACCCAATTAAGTAAGGAAACATTAAGCTTTACAATAAAGTAGGGGTGTAACGGTTCTCTGTAAAAAAAAAACGAACCGTACCGCTCTCCACCCACGGTTCGGCACGCGCTTGCACCGCGGCTCATCTAAAATCTGACGACGCATACGCATCTATAATATGGTTTGCTGAAAATAACAATGCGTATGCAATGAGTTAAGCTAATGCTTCTGTCGATGGACACGCATGCGCGCACATGGAAAGCTCGCAAATATTGAGTTCTCTTATGTCAACATGCCCATCTTGGCGAGTATCCTAGCAAACATAGTAGGTAAACGTAAACAGTGGAGAAAGAGTGCATGTGTCTTGCATTATTCCATGCATTTTCTTAAAGTGACAGCAGCCTAATATTCCTGCTGTTTGTGTTTTTAATGTTAATCAAACAACAAAAGACAATGAAATCACCCACTGCTCTTGACTGAATTGCTTTTGTAACCTTAAAAATTATGAATCTTTATTTCATTTCTACAGTGGAGATTATATGCATCTCTCTCTCTCTATATATATATCAAATGCAGTTGTTTTACATTTGATTACTTTATTCAATTATACCTGAAAACTACTGTTGGAAACCTGAAAAACCTGAGAAGCACAGTTTAATTTATTTGTATCATTTGCTCTATTGTATTTATTTGTGCTGTTGCTTGTAGTTTGATCATTTGTTCTTATTTTCTTTATTTTTAATTGACAGTAGTCCTTTTTTCCCTGAACATAGCGCATACTGAACCGTACCGAAACCGTGACCCTAAAACCGTGATACAAACCAAACCGTGAGTAATTTGAACCATTACCCCCCTACAATAAAGGAATTATTCAGCCAAAAATGAAAACTATTTACTCATACCATGACTTTCACAATCCATAAGGTTTGGAACAACATGACTATTCCTTAGATGCTTTTACTGAAAGATTAAATAGATTTGATAATACTCAGAAGTGAATTGTTTGTTTTCCATTAAATGCTTTTATTATCCACACACACACACACACACACACACACACACACACACACACACACACACACACACACACACACACACACACACACACACACACACACACACAAAAAAACCCCCCACACATTTCAGTCATTTTCTATCTAATGAAAAACATTCAAAGCAGAGAAACATTTACACTTTAATCGCATTTGTCCTCGCAGGACGCCAACGTTCGCAGGGGGATTGTTCTCCATATCCAGAGATTACTTCTACCATGTAGGAAGCTATGATGAGGAGATGGAGATTTGGGGAGGAGAAAATATTGAAATGTCCTTCAGGGTGAGTCAAAATTCATGTTACACAGTCCTTGTTTATGAACATCTTTAGGTCGTTCTTTGCACATACACACAACCGTTCAAAAGTTAAGAAATTAATAGTTTTATTCAGAAAGGACACATTTAATTGTTCAAAAGTGACAGTAAAGACATTTACAATGTTACAAAAGATTTGTGTTTCAAATAAACTCTGCAAACTTTTGAATGGTAGTGTATATTGATTGTCAACCTTGAATGAAGCGAGACTGATTTCTGCATTTGCAATGTAATGGATCAAACACTTTTAGAGATTCACGGCAAGAAAATTATATTAAGTTTTGTCTTTTATTGTAATTGCTTGGTATCTAAATGTTCTTTAGTTATTTGAGAAATTACCACATTAACTGTTAAATTAAGTAGAAGATGTGTGTATGTAACTTAAATGTAAGGGATACTTCACCGATTAGCATTAAGCTTTAATAAGAAACCCGGTAGTATTTTCAAGTGACTGTGCTTCCCTCCCTCATGTCCCCCTGAGACGAGAGATGTATTGTGTGTCTGGAAAAAAAACTCAGATGACGCAAAAATCGTCATTTATCGTCATCAGAGGCTTTTTTGTCCAGAGTTGAGAGACTCCAGCCAGTAGGAGGAGCTCGTTCCGCATGTGTTCAACCCGCCCATAGGGGGATCTCACCATAAAACGCCGTCTTTTCAGTTTCGAGTCGACTAGTAGCCTAGCTGTATCATTTCTCCCGATACTGCCCTCTGTAACCGGTGGGCGTGGCTTGGGAGTGGCCTTGTAGGACTGGGAATGGGAATGTTGTGCATTCTGGGAGCAAGTGCATTCTGGGAGTTGTTGTCTTTCATCCACATGAGCCAAAAATACATTTTCTGGCTTTTCTCAGTCTAGAAGGCACCAACTTCTAAAATAATTTCACATTTCTACTACATAAATTACCCAATTTAAATACACATTCATCTTTCCAGTGGTGAAATATCCTTTTAAATTCACATTAACTTACTTTTGTAGGGACTTTTGTGAACATTTAAGTGGTGATGCAAATGAATCATTGAGTCAGAATTTTGAATCTATTCATGGAAATGAATCAATTTCCAACTCTAATGGCATTTCCGCTTTACAAGTTTAAATCAGTGACTATACAAAAGCAAGGATTGGGAAACTAGTTAAACAACACTGTCTTTATTTAAAAATGTGTCCATGAAGTTTCCTAATGTGTGTGTATTGGATAAATAAAGCTCTTCCTTTTCCTCTCATTAATTGAGGCTGTTTTCTGTAGTCTTGACCTCCTGCTCTCGTCCTTCAGGTGTGGCAGTGCGGCGGGCAGCTGGAGATCATCCCCTGTTCGGTCGTTGGTCACGTGTTTCGCACTAAGAGTCCGCACACCTTCCCCAAAGGCACGCAGGTGATCGCTCGCAACCAGGTGCGTCTGGCTGAGGTCTGGATGGATGACTTTAAAGAGATCTTCTACCGGAGGAACCAGCAGGCCGCTCAAATCGCCAAAGAGGTACAGCTCCCAACATTCCCAGTCCCTCATTATCGTAACATTTCCAATAAGAGACTGTAAAGGTTTAGTTGTAGTGAGCATCTGAATGTCACCAAGGCTAGTGTGTTGCTCCCAACATTTGAAGAGATCTCCCAGTTTTTCCCAACTGACCAATAAAATAAAGGCTAATATATGTATATTAATAATACATATTACTGCTTATTAATAGTTAGTAAGGTAGTTGTTAAGTTTAGGTATTGGGTGGGATAAAGGGATGTAGAATATAGTCATGTAGAATAAGGCATTAATATGTGCTTTATAAGTACTAGTAAACAGCCAATAATATGTGTATAGTCTTTTTGAAAAAGTTTTTTTTTAAGTCTTAAGATTTAAAAAGCTGATAAAATAAATTCTTTTATTCATATAAAAATTTGATAGTTTAAATTTCATTTAATTTTTAATGTTTTAAATTATTTAAATGTATTATTATAATATAAATATTTAATTATTGAATTTATGTATCCTTTTAAATAAAGGAAAAAGGCTAATGATCAAAATAAATAAATAATGATAATAATAATAATAGTAATATAATAAAACTATAAATACAATTAAAAATTTAAATAAAAAATACAACTTTTTATTAATTATTTTAATTAAATATTTTTTAATAATTTACATTATTTTTATTAAAAAATTTTTACAAATAAAATATTTTATTTAATTAGAATGAAATTTAATAAATGTATTTGTTTATTTCATAATTTATTATATTTTAATATTTTATAAATAGCTTTATTTGATTTACCTAAATAATTAAACTGCCACAGTTGTGTTAGACGAATGGATTTCCTGCATTTGTTTGCTGGGATCGTGGAGTTAAGAGTTATGAGACTAAAGGCCTTTCATTGCCCTGGTCTTCTGCGAACT
>NC_138731.1:41758760-41793760 GCF_965113295.1 Leuciscus leuciscus | reverse complement strand
ACCAAAGACTTCTTGAAAGTATTTTCTCCATATTCCCTTTTTTTTTTTTTTTTTTTTTTACAATGGTTTTATTTTTTCCTTGCACGTTCCTGGGGTCATTCCTGTTCTGCAGCACCTTTTGAAACCGGAATATTCTTGTGCTGTAATTTTAGGGAGTATTTCTATAAAAGGGTTTAGCAGACTTTCAGGAATATGTTCAGGTCAAAGTCAGACACTTCAAGTGTATTCATTTGAATTTGATTATTGTGATCATCAACAAGGATGGAGATTAAAAGCTAAAGTAGTGAGGGATTGACATTTAGTAGTAATATTAAGGAGGGAAAACTCCATTAATCACCCAATGAAACAAAATCATTTTTGTTTTGTTTGAAACCTTTCAGTTAGAGCAAAATAACTGGAATAATTTTAGGTTTTTTTATTGTAGAAGTGCAGCAAAACATGGCAAAAATGAGTAATAAAATGTTTAATATTTTATCCAGTATAATAAGAGACAAATATGATTGAGACATAAAAATGTGCTGCATAACAGGAATGACAGTGATCAGAGATTCTCGGTCAAACATTTGAAATGGTTTTTCGGTGGGATGTTTTTGTTTTTAGCCATTAAATACTTTTTTTTTTAAACCAAATTGAAATATTTTGTGTCTTATTATAGGGTTCCTTTGTATATTTTGATATTTTGTGAATATTTGCTAAGAGTTATGACCGCGAGACTCTTTTGCAGTCCCACAGTGAGTGCCACAGACTGTCAGCAGGGGGCGCACTAACACAAGCGTCTGCCTGCAGATCATCGAGGCAACCGCAAAAACTACAGAGGAGAAATCTATTGATACTTCTAAAAATTACATCAAATGTTTACATCAGTCAGAAAAATTGTGCTAAATATGGCTTATAAACCATGATGTTGCCTTGAATTGATGTAGATCAATGTTCTTTGTTTAGAATATATTTTGTAAAGAAAAAAATTCTAAGAGTGTTTATGAATTACAGAAAAGTTAGGCTATTAATAGTTCCTACTATTAAAGATGGAGAAATGTAATATGTTTGATGCTGTTATTATTTCTATCTATCTATCTATCTATCTATCTATCTATCTATCTATCTATCTATCTATCTATCTATCTATCTATCTATCTATCTATCTATCTATCTATCTATCTATCTATCTATCTATCGTTCTATCTATCGTTCTATCTATCGTTCTATCTATCCATCTATCTATCTATCCAATCTATCGTTCTATCTATCTATCGTTCTATCTATCTATCGTTCTATCATTCTATCTATCTATCTATCTATCTATC
Source organism: Leuciscus leuciscus (assembly GCF_965113295.1). Taxonomy (NCBI): domain Eukaryota; kingdom Metazoa; phylum Chordata; class Actinopteri; order Cypriniformes; family Leuciscidae; genus Leuciscus; species Leuciscus leuciscus. The sequence continues at coordinate 41,792,456 of NC_138731.1, read as the reverse complement.
TATCTATCTATCTATCTATCTATCTATCTATCTATCTATCTATCTATCTATCTATCTATCTATCTATCTATCATCTATCTATCGTTCTATCTATCTATCTATCTATCTATCTCTCTCTCTCTCTGTCTGTCTGTCTGTCTGAACTCATGAAGACTTTTTAAGGCAAGGGTTTGTCAAGCTATGAATCAGAATTTGTCTTGACAAACTTTTTCCCACAGAGATGTATGACCCAACAAGGAGCGCTTTAACAAAGAGAATTTTTATTCAATACATACCGTTTAAGTAACGCACAATAAATACACATTATAATAGATCATTCATAAGAAATACTGAAAACAGAACGAGAACTGCGATTCTAACTGGTAACATCATGATATGACAGCTCCTGTCTGGTGCCAGTTCACCCGGTCCCGCTTTAGTGACATTACATCTGTACACGTGTCTTTCATATCCCATAATGCATCAAAGATTGAGGTCTGTTGTACCAGCACTGTGTGTGTAAGTCAAGAGGTGAAATAAAGACAAATCAATTCTAGAAGGCAAAACAGTGTGAATTTGACTTCGTAGGATCTGAAACAATGGCAAAAATGAATTAGAAAATGAAGGCATTCGCGTTTTAAGTAAACCACTGGTTACTTAAGCCAAGGCAGTGATCCAGTGCTGCGCCTGCGCCCTCCAGGTTCCCATCACAACATTCATCTGAAAACACTTCGCTTGCTTTATCTTTACAGGGGGATATTTCTGCACCACTGGCAGCCATGATCCCAGCTGCTATTATAATTATATGATAAACAGTGGAAATTGAGATTTAGAGTCATAATTATGACTATGAATATGAATAATGATAAAACAATTATGACCTCAAAAGTCGAAAGTGACAAAAAGTCACAGTTTGTAGCATTAAAAAATCATAATATTTATAATAATTATGACTTTGTCACTTTCGATTTTTTTTATGTCATAATTGTTTTTGTCAATTTCGACTTTCAATGGCATAGTTATGAGAGAAAGTCAGAATTTTGTATCATAATTATGACATTTTATCATAATTTTGACTATTTATTTCATCATTTTGATTTTGACCGTCAATTTTGACCTTTATCTCATAATTATGACTGAGTATGTAATAAATATTACTTAATTATGACATTAATTATGGCTCTCCATTGGGGAAAGTAATCATACACCTCTCCAGGCCAAATGTTTTGAGGTATAATTCATATCTGTGGCATAAAGAGTTGCTGTCTGGATTAATACATGAGGGAAAAGGTCTTACTTATAGTTGTCTCTGCAATATTAAGATGGAATAGAGTTTTAAAAGGACACATTTCACCTTTTAAGGATCTGATCATGTCATTACCGCCCCACGAGGTCATGCTACAATGTTGATGGCATAAAAGGCATTTGATTGTCCTGTCTTGAGCTTATTGAGAGACATTCTCCATTGGACAATGACTCTCTTTTCATCAAGAGGATAAACAAACTGACAGAGGCATCATGTTTGTGCGTTAAAAACGGCTTTAAATCTAAACTCGTCAGTGCTTTATGGTAATAATTCACTCAAAAATGTATATTAAGTGATCATTTAAACACCCTCGTGTCATTTTAAATATATTTCTGTTGTTTTAAAGTATATGAAGATTTTTCAAAAATTATTTTGGAACGACATGGATGAGGGTGAGTAAATAATGCCAATTTTTATTTTAGATGAGTTTATCCTTTAACACGGTAGGAAATCTGATGCGAAATGAATTCACTCCTTTGAATAAACATTATCTTTAATGTGTGTCATTATCACACTGTAAACTATTGCACTTCACAAACAACTCTTCAGAATGATTTGTTCAGTCAAAGCTTATTTTTAAATTAAATAACCGTAACAAGAATTATTCTCTCTCTCAAAATCTTAAGCACAGTTATTGAGAGAATATTTTCACATCATGCCATAAAATATTTTCTATAAATTGAGAAAGATCTGTTCACCTTCCTGGCCTCCATCCATTCAATACTTTCAATTATGCAATAAATTTAAAGTATTTTTATTGTACAAACCTAATATTATAATTTTTTTTTAAATCATCTTCGCCCGACGGAAACGGAATGCTTCGTTCGCAGTAACTTGATGCATTTCAAAGTGCATTTCATCAGAAATCCCTGCATATTCCCAAATATAATGTAAGACTTTAGTATCTCAGAGTTTCATAAGACAAAGAGTTTGACCGCATTTTCATCATCTTAATCTGGTTTAAAAAGTTAAATCTGTTATCTAACTACTTTATGTCTTCTATCTGTCTTTTTAAAGCAAATGCAGATAGATATATCATTTTCTTGTTTGTGTCATGGAAAAAAAACATCATTTATGTCTCCACTAAAAACTTGGAGATATGTTGTAAAAACGTTATCTAAGGCTGTGTTCAGAATAGCATGCTAACATACTACTATGTATGCAGTACGTGTATTTAATGCACGCCCAAAAATGCAGTGCACTTGCCGAAAGTAATATGAGGACAATTTTGTCTTTCTTGACTCACCAAATGTAAAAAACATTATGTTCATATATGTCTTAACATATATGAAAATATGTAAATGAACCCTTAAAAAAAGTAGCTAGTATATACTAAGCAATATTCAGTAAGTAGTAAGCATGTATTCCATTGGGAACACAGCCAAAGACATGGCCCCGCCCCCTTCAGTGCTCAGGTAACGATTGGTTACAGTTCTGTGTAACATCAGCCAATGGAAAAGTGCAATTATGTTGAGGAAATGTATTGTGTTCACAACTTAAATATCATGGTTTTGGTTTTGTAAGCAAAGGCAAATGAACAGCACATATTTTAAGAGCCGTTTTCATGCTTTCACCAACTCTTTAGAAGCATGAATTATGTGTACGAAAACGCAACAGTATTATTTTCTCTTTTACAGTACATTGAACTCTTACAAAACCATAAACCAGCGATGAAAGCTAAAAAAAAAACATGCTTTTATCAAACATTTAGATATACACTTACTTCAGAACACTAACAGCAACAATCTTTTTTCAGTTTTTCTTTTTTTGCACCACGAACACAAGATACATAGAAAAGTTCTATCCACATTTCTGCTCAAAACTAGAACTTTTGAAATTACAAGAAACCTTGCAGGAGACTAAGATCAGGAATATACTTCACGCTAGTATGTAAACGCAAATTTTTGGCCAACATTTTGCAAGCACTGACTCATAGTTCACCCACAAATTAAAGGGCTAGTTCACCAAAAAATTTAAATTATCCCATAATTTACCCTCAAGCCATCCTAGGTGTATATGACTTTCTTCATATATGAGTTATATTAAAAAATATCCTGGCTCTTCCAAGCGTTATAATGAGAGTGAATAGAGCCTGAGATTTTGAAGCCCAGAAAAAGCGCATCCATCCATCATAAAAGTAACCCATATGGCTCTAGTGGGTTAATAAAGCCTTCTGAAGAGAAGCGTTGTTTTTTGTGAGAAAAATATCCATATTTACAACTTCATAAACTATAATCACTGGCGTACGCAAGTCGAGCTCCGGCGGAAGAGTGAACAAACCCTTTAAGATTCTTTCACAATTTATTCACCCACATGTCATTCCAAACTTGCATGTCTTTCCTCTGCAGAACATAATAGAAGATATTGTGAAGCTGGAATCCAAGCAACTTTGGACCTCATTGAAAAAATTTTTTTTTCAAAATGTCTTTTGTTCTCCACAGAAGAGTGAAAGTCAAACAGGTTTGGAATGACATGAAGGTGAGTAAATCCAAACAAAATGTAAATTTTTGGGTGAACTATCCCTTTAAGTACTCGTTCTGGAGGTAACACAATTCAAGGAGGCGCTAGAATAACTTCTGTTGCATTAAAAACAATGGGTCTCCTTCACTAAATGTGTGTATGCACAAATTTGTGAAAATGTTTTCATGAATTTCCGTACAAAATTTTTAAATTCACAAGAAAATTAACAACTGAAACTAAAATCACATACTCTGAGTGGCCTTATAGTTGTGTTACAGGTACACTGTGTAGTTTTTTAAGTATTTTATTAGCTAAAATCAATGTCTTTATTCATAAATATGTCCTCATTGGTGTAAAATTACCTCTGCCAATGATCTGACTTATCCTCGTAAGCGAAGAATTTCTTATCTTTATTTACATTGGACGGGTAAGTCCAAGGAGGCTTCCATGTCGCTCCACCATTTTGAAAAACTATAATAGCAGAGAGGGACAAAAAGCACTAGTGTACCTCAACGCGTTTCCACAAGGCGTTTTCGTTCAGAGCCAGCGTCACGTGACTGAAACCAGCTGACACGGACAAGGAGATCAGTGAGAGGTGCTGGTCACTGCACCGGCACATTTGAAAGGCTGCACTGCACGGTACTTCATTATGCAGGATCATACTTATGCTGAGCCACAGGAGAAGGAATCCTCATCGCCAATTTAAAAGGAAATGTGACCGGCGAAACCTCATCACCCGAACGAAAACTCGATGAAGTGCTATTGGAAGACATGTTGTCATAGCTTCTTGGTACATAACGGTCACCGTAGTTGCAACACGCATTTGAAAAAGCGAGGCGCTAGAGAGCACTATTCGTTTGAATGCAAAATACACTTTCACCGCTAGATGGGAGAAATTCCTACACAGTGTACCTTTAAGATTACATTTCATAAGTAGATATGTCATCTTAAATATATTTCATCATATACAACGAAAAAGTAAGAAAAGTAGCTGGGTTTCTCTGTATAACAACACAGATACGCATATGAGGATCTTATTGCACAAACTCTCTTTAGAAAGCGTCATATGGTTGCTGAGAGTGACGAAAGGCTGTAAAAGAAAACGTTGTACGGAAAGTACAAAATGTATTATGCAAATGACTAACACAAAGGCCTTGTTTACACCTGATATTAAGGTGCATGTTGGTCAATCGGATCATAAGTGGACGACTCTAAATACAGGTGTAAACGGGGTCTAAACATTTTGAGCTTGTTCACTTTCAACCACTTCCAGAGGTAGTCGAAAACGCATTCGACCGGATTGCTTTCGTAGTGTTCATGTGGTCGAATGCATTAGAACAGCCGAAAAAAACCAGCTACTCTCCGTCTACGCATCTAATGGCGCTTTTCCACTGCATGGTACGGATCGGTTCGGCTCGGTACGGTTCGACTCGGCGCGGAACGGTTCGGCTCGCTTCGCTTTTCCACTGCGTGGTACGACTCGGCTCGGTACGGCACGGTTCGGTTCGCTTTAGCTCGGTTGCTTTTCCACTGCAGTTAGTACCGCTTCAAAGTGGGTGGGACTGATCGTTATAGTTGCCGTCTCTACTGCCATTACATCATCATATTAAATGCGAATTTTCCATTCCGTGTTTCCCCATCCACTCCTCGGCAACCAACGAAAAGAACGTCTGCACCTCGTCCACTGACCACGATTCAGCTTATTTTTCTTTTCTTTTTTAAGTTTATACTCTTTTTTTTTTTTTTTAAGCAAATACTTTTAAAACAGGTGCTACAGCGTTGGCTGTTGTTTACTGGCTATTTAAATCTAGCGGGTTTAGTGTCTCGTGTCGTAAATACAATGACGCTGGTATTGATGATTCTGTCTGACCAATCAGTGATCTGCAGTGTTTTCACGTCACATTTTAGTATCGGTACGGTACGCTTGGAACCTCAACAGAGGTGGTACCATTTAAAGCGAGCCGAAGCGAGCCGTACCGTACCGTACCATGCAGTGGAAATGCGCCATAAGTGAGCCGTACCGAACCGAGCCGTACCGTGCCATGCAGTGGAAAAGCGCCAAAGCGTGCCGTACCGAACCGAGCCGTACCGTACCATGCAGTGGAAAAGCGCCATAACACATAAACATTATGGGAAGTGCGCTAGTCAGACGGGATTTCAACTTTGTTGGCTAAAGACCCAAGTTTGGTTTGAAGATGAAAAACATACCAAGCACAATGTTCTCTCACCATTCCTGATTTCTAAAAGAGATGGATTAAAACACCAGGTGTAAACAGGAATGTGTCTCCCTCGTCTACTTGTGATCCGATCGACCAAAACGCATCTTAATACCAGGTGTAAACAGGGCCATAGTCGCTCATCTACAATACTCCAAATTCATTAATATTACAATGAGGTTGAGATCAAATTGAGGTGTTGAATTAGGCGTAAATTTCGTGTGCATACAAAAACGAAATAATCCATGCAAATATTAGTGAACGAGACCCACTGTGTCATTGAAATCTAGAAGCGTTTGCGTTTGCATACTTGCGTAGAGAATGTTTCAAACCTAACGCTTATCATACACTATGATTTTGCAGTTTAAATCGTTTTTGTTCTTTGCAAAGTTCAGTAAAAATACGTATTTTTGGATACGTCAAACAGGAAATTTTTGAATGAAACATCGAAGGCTGCTTTTATACTCTTGCCGCTTTCTTAATCTAAACCGGAGTGGGTTCGGGGAAAGCGTCCAGTAAAGTAGGTCCTTTCGTGTTGTCCGCTAGCGAAACGTCGGGCAGATTGCGAGACATCTCCTTTGGCTGTTCAGCTACGTAACAGTTCCCGTTGGCGTTGTATCCTGTATCCTGCGTATTGTTGTTCAGATAGTTTTGGAATTCCATCTGGTTCAGCTCTCCTGATTGGCTGAGGAAGGTCCCTTTGGATTGGACGCTTTTATCCGGCTCTGGGGCGCAACAGCCAATCACGGCCAAGTGGTGATTGGCGTATGGCTGCTCGGGCTGCTGGGAGAAGTCTGTGTATTGGTCAGCGGTCACATTGAAGGGACCCTGAGACATGACCCTACTGGAGTCATTGACTCTGTCTTGATAGGAGGCCGTGTCCCCTATGTAGGGCTCACTAGATTGGTTGGCAGAGGCTAAAAGTACGGACGGACTAGCGTTTTCCATCGGGTAGTACTCCGCGGTGGAGTTGATGAAGTAGGAGTTGCCGTTTGTTTGGTTGTCCGACGTGACCGTATTCTCTGAGTAACACATCACGGAAGTGGGCGGAGCCACCTCGCTATTGGCCAATCCCGCGTCAAACTCCTCCGTCTTGTCTTCGTCCTCGTCGTCGTCTTCCTCCTCAGAGTCGGTATTGGCCAAGCTCTGTGTGCTGGAGTCGGACAGACTGCACAGACTGCTGCTCTCATCCTCGTCATCTTCGTTCTCCTCATCTTCATCATCTTCTTCGTCCTCCTCTTCGTCCTCCTCGTCTTCCTCTTCCTCCTCCTCCTCCTCGTCTTCCAAGGCCTCGTCTATGTCGTCGCCAGACTGCAGATGCATGATGGTGGTCTGCGGGACTGTATCCGGGATCGCGTATTCCAGTGAATGCTGGCCCGTCGCCATCGGGCTGCAGTGACCATTCGGGTCGTTGTGGAATCCGTTGCCGACCGTCGAGACGGATCCGGGATTCTGCTGCTGCTCACGACTCTTCTCCAGTTCCAGCTTCATGATGGTGTGCAGAAAGTGAGTCCGCACTCGGATGGGGTTAAACTCGATCCTGCCGGCTGCGTTGCTGCAGCCCTCTTTTGTGCAGCCACACGGGAATGACATACGGTCCACCTGTGGACATCCAAGAACACTTGAGCACAGGCCAGTTTAGGATTACACACAGCAGGAATGATCTAAATAAAGCTCCTCTCTCTTCTGAAGACTCGATGTACCGCGTAAAATGTAACCAGCTGTATCTACGTCTGCTGTCTAACATCTTAATCAGTTTTAACAGGGCATACCTCCATTAAACTTTAGACATCTTAATCGTTTTTGCTCGTTAGTCTGCTATGCTAGATTTCTTTCATAGGCTTTGCTTTACTACAGTATAGGGAAGGAGGACCCTCTTAAAGGGATATAAATCAAAACCTGATGTGGTTCTAGCAACTGAATGAGTCTCAAGAACATGCTAGGGTCATAGTTCACTTTAAAATAAAAGATAAAATAAAAAAAGCTTAATGAAGCCCATTTTAATGACAATTAAAGGTTGTTTTGCATTATTTTGATGACAATTAAGCACGTTTGACCTCTTTTTGTAATTACCGTTCAGTGAAAAGTATTACTTAATTATTACCTTAATCAATACCTTAAATTATATTAATGATCAATTTGTCAAATAAATAAAATAAAAAGTATTGATATTAAAATGCCTCATTTTAAAAATGTTAAAAAATAAAAAAATAAAAAAAATCATAATATTTTAATAGTCATTAGTAAATATAAAAATTATATAATTTAGAATATTTACATTGCAAAATGTTTATACATCATGGGCGTATTTGTCTTTATACTAATTAAACAAAACATTGTATTGCAAAATAGATATACTGTAAAAACATGAGTAGTACATTAATGAGAATCTAATTAGAATCATCACTGAAAATCAAAAGTAAAATGTATGCATTATTACAGTAATGAAAATAATGTCACAATGCAAAAAAATCTTAATGGTTTAAAGAAATGTATTTATTTATAAAATAAATAAATAATGCATTTTGAATGTTAATAGTACACATATAAACATTATATAATATTTACATTGTAAAATGTAAATGTCACAATGCAATTTTTTCATAAAATAGGCTCCATTCCTTAAATCAATAGACATCATATAATTTATAATTTTTATTGTGTGAGTGTGTGTGAGATTTTTGTTTGATTAACTTTAAATATTAATTTATTCGGAAGCACTTTATTTTACAGTACTCTTCCCCAAGTACATACTATGTACTTATTATAGTAATAGCAATAACTGGGTAATAACTACGTACTAACCTTGAACCGAGCCCTAAACCTAACCTTAACCTTATATTAACCATTACTTTCCTAAGTAAGTACACTTAGTACACGTAAGTACACGTATACTGTAAAATAAAGTGCAACTATTTATTCAATTATTAATTATTATTTAAATAATTAATTAACTAGAACTAGAATTCCTCAGTGGTGATAACATGTGTATGTGTGTGTTTGCTCATCATACCTGACACTTGATGCCGGCGAGGCTGCATGTACAGGTCTCGGGGTCACAGAAGAGTCTGCAGTCACAGCCACAGTCTTCCCTGGACACCCTGATGGCTCGAAGCTCGTGTTTCTCCTCCACGTCCAGCTTCTTGACGCCGGATGAGCGCAGAAGAGCGCGTCGCTTCTTAGTGGTCAGAGGCTGAAGAAAGAAGTATTCGTCCACCTCCGTGTTATCGATGTCCAGGTCATCGTCAGAGATGTCGTCCAGCGTGAGAGCGTTGGCCTCGTCGGACTCCACCGCGCCGTTCTTCGTCAACTGAGGAGCATGCAAAAGGTGACATTTCATGAAGACATTCACACAGCAATACATCCAATAGCAAACGTATGTTTTCTTTTTGCATACCCGCAGCCGGATGGAGTTGAGTTTCTCCTCTTTCAAGTGGTCTCGGAGCATGTCTCTGTGGATCCTCTCCTGCTCCATGGCGAACTCTCCCAGTGTGTACTGGCGCACGCAGCTGTGCCTGCTGGACATGCCCAGTGTACTGCCACCCTGACTGGGCACGCTGGTGAATCCCTGCCGCCGGCTGAAGTAATACACCGTCACCTTCTCAAAGTGCACCCTCCTCGTCCTCATCCGCTTCTCTCGCTTCAGGATCGACGATGCTAAAAAGACATTCAATTAAAGGTAAGTAAAATTACAGTTTGATTATTCAATTTGAAAGACACTAATATGCATATTTCATGTGACAGCACAGTGATTTGAGGACTAGGATATAGGAATGAGTGATGGATTAAATATTTACAATATTTGATTTTGTCGACGATATAAAATTTCCAATATTCAGAATTTCACAATGATTTATCAATATTAAATGTATGCATTTGGCAGATGCTTTTATCCAAAGCGACTTGCATTCAATTTATACATTATAAGTTCATGCATGACCTGGGAATCAAACCCATGACCAATGCACTACTGTTAGAGCTACAGGAATGAATTAGGGTTAGAAGAACTTTTGCCAAACATATAACATGCTAGAAACATAATAATCACTGCAATAATGATCCGATCATAGAATCTTAAGCATTTCCCTATTTAAATCCAAACAGCAATTTTTGGCCGAGCAGTGTATATTCAGTATATAGCGGCTTTGATTTAAACCTAACTAAGATTGTTCAAAAGTCTGATTCATTTGCACAAATCATTGCTTTCGACTTGTCCATTAAAATTAATTAATTTAAAGTTATTCTGATTTAACAATTAACTTGCATTGTCTCTGCATGGCACTTTACTCGGCACTTTCAGTGTTAGGGAAAGTTACTTTTTTAAAAGTAATGCATTACAAAATTGCTTTACTCCCTAAAAACTAACTAACTGCATTACTTGTTTACTTTTAATGTAAAGTAATGTGTTATGTTACTTTTTTGTTATTTTTTCTCACCTGGTCTGGGCTTGCTTGTTTTTTTGTGTGTTTTTTGAATAATAAATTTTTTGGCAAATGTAAAAGCCCTTTCACACTAAAAGTGAAATGAATCAGGCTGAAGGAAATGCAAATTAAACAGACTAAACAGACACACGCTTGAGGAGGCCATTATTAGTCCACAAGTCTGCAAGTGCAATGAAGTGTGCCATTTGGGACAGGGCCAACGCCTTTGCACTTACTCCCGATTTCTCTCAGCATGGGGACAGGAGAGCTGTCAGTCAATACATGGAAAAACAAAGTCACTTTCGTTAGGGAAGAGCGGGGCACAAAGTAACGCTTTTTGACTTTCTCAGTTTGTGTAAATCTACTTATGGTTCAAAGTATAAATTTTTTCCCACATTAATTTCCCACATGTCTAGTACAATATGTGGTTTTGTCTTATTAATACAGTATATACTTTTTTCTGGATATACCCCAAAAGAATGGAAGTGAAATGTGACAACATGCCCCATAGGTGGGGTACATTGTAACATGTGAGGGGCACATAGTAACATGACATATGATAGCTTAAAATGTTATCTGATCTAATAAAAAAAAAATATACAAGACAAACTAAAATATTTTCTAAATAATATACAATTAAAAAACTTTTTCATATAAAATAATGTCAAAATTTAATAATTAAATATAAACTAATTTTTGAGTTTTGACTACGGACACATGAAAACACAGCTATACAACATAGTTCAAAAACAAATAAATAATTAGTAATTTATGAGCATTGACTCTCAGTCTTTATTCACCTTTTTCTCACGTTTTCTCAATAAAATTAATAAAAGTATAGAATATAATAGCATATTTCTAATAGGGGCACATTGTAAAGCAGTGTGACAACATGCCCCCGCCTGCACAACTGGGATTTAAACCCGGCTAGTGTCTTCTGCTAGTTAGCGAAGCATTAAAGAACTATCTCAACTGTTAAATAACATCTTGGAGATTCAAATAATATCAGATTTGTCTAATTTTAAATAAACACAAAAAATAGAGATGAAAAATGAACTTAAATAAGAAATTTACTTTTGCTATGGTTTAATAAATGTGTATGGATATCTTCCAAAAAAAATAAAAAATTTGGCGCAATTTTTTCTCTATATAGTGTTGATATGGCAACTAGTAAATACACCAAGTTTCGTCATCCTAGCATGTGTGGAAGTATTTAAAACAAGTGTGTTACAACTAGCCCCGTGTTAGGTTGTGCCCCACGCTCCCCTTATCTGAAAAATGAAAGTTTTCTGAACTTTGATATTTTGTTGTTAATTTAAAAGTAATTCATTACTTTAATAGGTACTTGAAAAAAGTAATCTGATTACTTAACTCATGTTACTCGTAATCCATTACCCCCAACACTGCTTGTTTTAAAATATTAAGTAAAACTTTTTTTAAAAAGGATAAATATTGCTTTTTTAATGTTATTGGTGCATAAGAATGAAAATGAATACATTTAATTAATCTCTTCATTTAGTGGCATTTTCATTTAGTAAGCATTTTGCTGGTTTAAGATGGTTTAGCTGATCTGAAAAAATTTGAATAACAAAATAAAAACACTAATATTGTTACAATTTAAAACAACTGTTTTCTATTTGAATATATATTTTACATCTACTTTATTCCTATGATCAAAGCTGAATTTTCATCATCATGACTCCAGTCTTCAGTGTCACATGATCCTTCAGAAATCATTGTAATATGCTGATTTGCTGCTCAAGAAACATTTCTGATTATTATCAACTTTGAAAACAGTTGTGCTGCTTCATATTGTATCTTTGATAGAGATTTCAAAAGAACAGCATTTTTTACTGAACATTATTTGTTACATTATAAATGTATTAACTATCACTTTTAGAAGTGTACATTTATGAAACTTTTGTAAAGGAGTATTTCACAGCTGTATTAGTAAGACATTCTCCTCTGCTCCTCTAGTGGTCCCACGGTCCTCTGCACGCCTCTGGCTCTTATTGTTTGGCCATTTATAGGGGGATGGTAAATATAGCCTGTATAAATATCCCCAGTTTTGGCCTCCACAAGAGTGGAGTTTCCCTGATACTCTCTCTCCCACAGCTTCCTTCATGTCTGACACAAACAGGACAAATAAGAACCATCTGCTGCTGCCGGTCCCCCGCCCAGAAACACCAGCAGAATACATTACACACACACATGAATGTGTGCACTGCGCTTAACCTAGTCTGACTCAGGAACTCCAGCAGAACTGAGGCAAACTGAGCTTTCTGAGTGCAGAGGCGAAGTGTTGAAGAAGAATTAGGCAGAGGCTGATTGCTTGAGAAAATGACTTGAAAAGCAATTTCAGTTTTACATGAGAGTCCTGAGTCTTTTTTCTTTAGATGCGCTATGGATAGGTTACTGAAAAACAAACAACAAACAAACAAACAAACAAACAAAACGTACACTTCCAGGTTATATTTAACTCTTTAACATATTAACTCTCATATTATAATGGCTTCCAAAGAACATGTGACACTGAAGACTGGAGTAATGATGCTGAAAAATCAGCTTTGATCACAGGAATAAATTACATTTTCAAATATATTTACATAGAAAACAAGTTATTTTAAATTGTAATAATATTTCACAATACTACTGTTTTTACTGTATTTTTAAGCCTCGGTGTTGGTGAGCAAAAGGAACTTCTTTTTTTAAATATTATAATATCTTACCGACCGCAAGAATTTGGAAAGTACATTGCCGTATCATGTGCATACCAAGGTAAATGAATATGGCAATCAGTTTAGTACCATGTGTATTATCCTTTCATGCCACCAAAGGGTTTGCATCTAACAGACACTGGCTTTTCATCATGTTTCATTTGCTGAAAATAGTTCCAGGAATCCAGCAGGTTGATTTGAACATCAGTAATTTACGATTATGAGCTACATTTCACATCTTAATGTAGACGTAACCTCTCTCTGAAGCTGTGCTGAAAGAGCAACGCTTTCTAAAGGAGGAATCAGACGTCCTCTGGGACTCGCTGCACCGTGGGTCATCCGCAGACATCTGGTGCACATAAACTTCTAATTATTTTTAATGACGGAATCAAAGTGGAGGAGCGTCACAAAACATTAAAGACCTCAGAGAGGTGATGGAGAGCTCGAATTTAACAGGGGCAAAAAGCTGAAGAGCATCAGGAATGATTGACCAAACTGGCTTCCTAAAACAACTTCTCACAGAACAGCTCGGTTTATTTGGCCTTAATTAATCCGTATTTATTTTAGAAGTGGTTTTTTGTTTGCTTTGCGAAAAGTTACCTCGTCTGACTCAGGAAATTGAGAACTGAAGCAGAGCACTTTACTGCAAACAATGGTTCCCATTCAGTCAGTCACATTCGACGTTACGTCGAACTGACGTCATGGGATCTTGTCTGGGAGCCAAATCACCTCCAAATGGTAACAAAACGAGCCAATGGACATTGGCCAGTGAGATTTGCATGCCGAGCCACACCTACCTGTATACACCTACAGGTATAAATATGATCGGCATTACTCACTTCATTCATATTTTGCTTTGGGAGCCGAGCCGTTGTGAATAGCGATCGCTCATTCCAGTCACTCCAGTGAAGTGGATTCTAGTGCAGAGAAACAGCCATTTTAATTGCTAAAAAGAGCTTATTTCTGAGGAGATCTCCCCTGCCGGAGTGAGGGCGCATACAGTGGTGATTTGCATCCTAAAAAGGGCTGTGCACGGATAAGTGCAGCATTTCACCTCTCTGTGCTTTGGTGCGTAAGAGCAGATTTCCTAAAAGAGCAAGCACGCCTCTTCATGTTAGATCATTAGCCTCTCCGTCCGTGCATTCCTGGATGCAGTCGTTTCCCGCACTCATCTGACGGACACAATCTGTGTCTCACATGCCTAGTGAGACGGCATTCATGGGTGGTTCGTGTTCTCGCATGGCAACATGACGTGTCGGCACGCGGGTCGTGACTCTCCTTTCTCGTAAAGGTTTGAATCCCTTTTGTTGTTGCCCAGCCGCCGCTTGTGTGTAAAAGCACAGCCGCGGGGCTGCTCAACACTTTGGGAGACTGAGGGTTACAGCGAGAGCTTTCCGGCGGGAAAACCCCCCACGATCTGGATGATTGGTTTTGGGACTCACCTTGCCCCAACCCCGTGCATTTCTTCCTGGAAGTGCATGAAGAGCTTTGGTAGTATGGAGATACATTAGTGCACATTCAAAGTTTTTCTTCTCTCACTACCCTCAACTGTGGGACGGTCAGGGGGTTCGTGGGGATTTATTTATTTATTGTGCAATTGCGGTGCATTTATACCACCTGGAGCTCTGGCTGCTAAGCCTCACAGTGCCGCTGGACAGACCGCCTCCACCTTGGACACAGTGGCCATCCTGCAGACCAAAGCGCTCAATGCACAAGGGTAGTTCTGAGCCGGGGTTGATGCAGGACATGTGCACAGTGACTGACCTCGCCGTCTGGGCGACGGAAATCACGGCGTGGGCCCTCTGTGTCCACCTTGGTGGTCCGTGAACGCCATCTCTGGCTAAACCTTGCAGAGATGCGAGATGGCCATTCCCCACTAACAGAGAGATACAAGCATTCCCCACTTGGTGAATCCTGAGTCGAGTTCATCCAGCATCCTTTCGGCAGAGGGGCACGCTTCCCCAGCGTTAACAACACTGGTTATGGCTGGAAAACAATGGGAATTGAGATCCGAAGCACTATTGTCAAATGTCACGATAAAGAACAACAGCTACGACCATCCACACAGTATGTCCTGTACCTTCCATCCAATTTGCTATGGAGGACTTCCCCTCAGGCTTACTTGGGGAGCTTGGTAGGTTACGACATCGTGAGAGTAGTTGCCGAAAGGGCACGCGGCAGCTTGCCAGCATCTGCGTCTCCAACACTCGTAACACAGTTCAGTGGCTATGACGATTTCCATAGGGACCCCATGACGTCAGTCCAACGTAACATTGAACTGACTGACTGAATGGGAACGTCTAGGTTTCTAATGTAACCCCCATTCCCTAAAGGAGGGAACAGAGACGTTACATCCCCCCTGCCACAGCCCTGAACCACTGCTGAATAGCCGGGATCCCTGTCTCAGCTCCTCAGCAAAACATGAATGAAGTGAGTAATGCCGGTCATATTTATACCCGTATGTCCGTATGTACGGGTAGGTGTGACCCGGCATGCAAATCTCACTGGCCAATGTCCATTGGCTCGTTTTGTTACCACTTGGAGGTGATTGGGCTCCCAGGCTCCCAGTTCTCCTTTAGGGAACGGTGGTTACATTAGTAACCTAGACGTTTCTCAGTGTTGAAGAAGAATTAGTTGTTTGATTGGTTAAAAAAAAAAAGAAAAAAAAAAAAAGTTCCATGTGCGATGCAAGGACGTTTTTGTACGATGGAAAGGTGAATCTCTCAACACAAATAAAAAAAAATACCTCCAGGTCACATTCTCATTATTGTAATTATATTATGAAAACAAAATCTCAATGCAAAAAAGTCTGAAAGTATGATACCATTTCTATGCAAAATATTATTTCTTACTTTTATCTTTCAGATTACATGTGAAATATGACCCAGACATGTTCTTGACAGGTTTTGTGAAATTCACTCAGAAACACAATGGTGTACTATGATAATACGATGGTATTCTTTAAAGTACACTACTATAACTTGTTCATCTTTATGGCTTATTATTTGCTTTATGATTAAAAATGTTATGCTTTTTGATGTAGTTTGGCAGCAGCTTCCCAGACACTGGATATGTCAGAAATGCATCTTTCTAGAAATGATGACTGATGCTTTTCAGGTGAACTGCTCTTGAATGTCTTATTATAAAGTTACGTAAATGCCGTCTCATGCACGCCTCAGCTTCTTAATGGTTAGCGGCATTGGGCCAGATGTTTTACGTTTATTGCGATGATGGATATTTTCTCAAGCCCCCTTCAGACAGCATGATGACGATCGATATCAAATCTCAGTGATGAATGTTCCTTTCAAAGGACCATTTTCTATTTTCTGCTACCAATTTCGAGCTAGCATTTTCCCTGGGGACATTCACTTGGAAACGGCATTTCCCATCTTCCTTCTCGTATACCCACAATTCAGTGCTTTAATGGAATGAGACAATGTTTTGTGCAAGTTGTCATTAGTTTTAAAGGAATAGTTTGCCAAAAAATATGGAGTCTATAATACTTTTATGCTTATTTTTCATTTTTTATGTGGTCATGAAATGTTGTGTGATTGTTCAAAATGTTTCCTTTTGTGGTCCATTGAAAAAGAAATAACAGTACAGTTTTGGAACAACATGAAGGTGAAAGAATTATAATAACTAGCCCTTTTTGTAGTTTTATGGCCTGGCAAACTTTCTCTTTTTAAAACTAGGCTACTTTTCTCTCATTCTTTTAAATATTCAATCAGTAATAATGTTATGATCATTTGTCAGCTTACTGTCACTACAAATTTACAAAAAATTGTTTGAAAGGAAATCCTACAGCAATGTTTTGCTGCTGTCTCACCTGTCCGCTGCAGCATGTGTGTTGATGAAGAGGATGATGATGCTGCTGCTGATGAAGAATGTGTGAAGTGCGAGGCCGATGGGTTGACGCTGTCGCTGCTGTCTCCGCTCTCAGTGCTCGATATCTCCTCCTCTTCCGACTCCCTCAGTGACGAGCAGGGCGACGTTCCCTCCACCTCCTCAAACTTCCTCTTCAGAATCCCACTCATGGCTGCCGTCAGGCTGCACGAGACGAGAGTAAAAATCACATTTATTTTCTCCACAGGAAAATGGATTTTTAACATTGCAATGATATATTGTGTTATTTTAGAGATAACTGCATTTTAATGATGCATGCTACTGGAGAAGAAACAATTCAGTGTGATTTCAACTACACTTCAAGAAAATTATATTTACTCCACACATAATCCTGGAAAGCAATCCACCAATCAGAGTCACTGATCAAATCTTTGTTACCATGTCAATGTAAAAGACTGTAACTCCCATAAATCATTGCAAATTCTCCCCAAATTCCCCTATTTTTAATTATATTTTATTATATATACATCAGTGCTGTCAAATTGATTAATCGTGCTAAATTGAATCTAACATAATTTATATATATATATATGTATGTATGCATGTATATATATATATATATATATATATGTATGTATGTATGCATGTGTATATATATATATATATACACACGTGTGTGTGTGTGTGTGTGTGTGTGTGTGTATGTATACACACACACACACACACACACACACACACACACACACACACACACACACACACACACACACACACACACACACACACACACACACACAGTATAAAATATATATATATATTTAATTGTTCTTTTATTTAATTAAAGAACATTCATATATAAAAGCAATTTACTCTTACTTTACATTAGCAGATATTTATTCTATATATCTGGATAAATGTTTTTATACACATATAAATAATATATGTCAAATGCATAAGTGTGTATATATACATATATATTATATACATAATTCATTACATTTATATAGCACTTTTCTCTGCACTCAAAGCGCTATACATAGAAAGGGGGAATCTCCTCAACCACCACCAAACACCAGCTTACTGGTAGAGAGGAGCCAATCAGTATATGAGGATGATTAGGAGGCCATGATGGACAGAGGCCACTGGGCAAATATGGCCAGGATGCCGGGGTTACACCCCTACTCTTTCGAAGGATTTTTAATGACCACAGAGAGTCAGGACCTCGGTTTAACGTCTCATCCGAAGGACACTGGGGCGTTAGGACCCACACAGACCACAGGGTGAGCGCCCCCTACTGGCCTCACTAACACCTCTTCCAGCAGCAACCTGGTTTTCCCAGGAGGTCTCCCATCCAGGCACTGACCAGGCTCAACCCTGCTTAGCTTCAGTGGGTGACCAGTCTTGGGCTACAGGGTGATAAGGCTGCTGTCTCTCGCTCTCTCTATATATATACATTTACTATATTAATAATAATTATGCATTTAGCATAATCCTTTATCCAAAGCAAAATCACTGCATATGCATGTATTATTTTAGTTTAATGAATGGCATAAGTTTTTTATTTTTTTATATTGTATCATCATTTCTGACTAAATTCCATCATTTGCAATATGCTTCACAGGATGAGCATTCCCTCATGAAAGACTTTTCCCTGTTTTTTGCGTGTGCTTTTTACACTTTAAAATGTAATTCGTCTCAAAACCCAGGCCACTGGAAAAGTGGTCAGCTGCTGTTGCTCTATATCAAGCTTCCATTCGCTCTGATCCTCAAAGCACTCAATTAGTGATAAGCGGTAGAACACACATCCTCCTCTCCTCCTCGCTGCCATTGATCACCAGGCCTCACAGGACCACAGATGGAAGCAGTGGGGAAAAAAAAAAATACTAATTGAATTCTACCTCAACCTTCCAGGAAGTCACTTTTGTCTGTGTTTGATAGAGTGTCTTCAGGAAAGAAAACAAACTGGAAACTTGAGATGAGTTTTCAGAGTTGCACTCATAAACCAGCTTCAGGAATTTATTAATCATAGTACAAGGACACGGCATGACTGAAAATTTTAAGAAATGAGACTCAAAGGCTCAATGTTCGGTAGACGGCTGTAAAAAAAAAGAAAGAAAAGTTGGATCTTCAGATTTTTCAGTTTTTCAAAAATCACTTGTTTTTACAATGAAGTGAAGTACCCAAGAGAAACTGAATCATTCCACTTAAAATTAGCCTGAAGGACGTTTATGGTTGCCAAGCGACATGATGCATTAATATTGAATGTGCGTCACATACGTGTGTTTAGATGTGATCTTGTGAAACACAATAGCAACCATTTAGCAATGCCCTGGGAACCAACCCCAACACGGTGGGGTGATGGTGATGCTGAGTTTTGCACAGGTACGGTCGGCAAGTATCAATTTCTCCAGAAAATGTACTGTAGATTTCTGCTCTTGCCTGTAATAAACCTGTTCTTGTTTAACCTGTTGGATTGGACAGATTTCACACAGATTTCCTAAACCTGCAGTAGCAGCAGCAGCACATCCTGACAGTCTCTTTTCCCTCTCAGTCTCCTGCTTATTTCTGTAGCTACAATTGAGCCAGAAATGAGAAGAGTGAAACACACACACACACACACACACACACACACACACACACGACGCAGAGGAGAGAGGACGACTGGCTGGCAGCCTCATTACTGAAGGAGGGAATGTGTTGTTTCACACTGCAAGTCTCACAGAGCCATCGTGTGTGTCTGAAGCCCCAGCAGAGCGGCTGATGAACTGGGATTTTTGAGGTACAGGAACACTAAAATCTGGGCTGTGTTTTATGCCCTTCCCTCGCTAACTTCCCTCCGTCTCCTTTACTCGGACGTATGTCATTGCTTATGTTGCACGAGTGTTGTGTTTGTGTTTAAATGAAACGCCATAATTCTGCATAATGAAAAGCTGATTTATTATGTACAGTTTTTTTTTTTTTCTTATCAATTTGTTTTATTCACAATAGACCTGTATGCTTCGGTTGTTGGAGAAAATATAAAAAATTACACAAATAAAAATAATAGTACAATAACCTATAACAGTCAGCTTAAGGTGGCTACAAGTATTAAATGTGGGTAAATGTCAAAATAACTCCAATATCATATACTAAAGTTGTGTTTTTGAAAGTCTCTAATGCTAATATAGTGAAATATTATTACAATTTTAAATAATGGTTTTCTATTTTGAATATACTTTAAAATATAATTTATTTCTGTGACACAAAGCTGAATTTTCGGCATCATTACTCTAGGCTTCAGTGTCACATGATCCTTCAGAAATCATTCTAATGTGATGATTTGCTGCTCACGAAAAAGTGTGTGTTTGATTATTATCAAATTGTTATAATCAAACAGTTGTGCTACTTAATTTTTTTGTGAAAAATAAAATGTGTTTATTTTATGAATAGAAAGTTCAAAAGAACAGCATTTATTTGACAGAAATCTTTTGTAACATTAAACTTTTTATTTATTTTTATTGGCATTATGGATCCTTTTCAATGCAAAAAAATAATAATTAACTGAAAGGATCTTTGGGGAACTCAGAATGGTTCTTCTATATGGCATCGCTGTGAAACCCCACTTTTGGAACCTTTGGTTTTAAGAAGGGCTTTTCACACTTGAAATAGTTAACCCTGGGTCATTCTAAACCCTGGGTAAACGGAATCCTGGGTAATCTTGATTCACAATTAAAGCAGCACTCAGTAGCTTCGGGATTTCTTCGCTGTATTCTCGCTTTTTGCTCGCAGGTTTCTCTCTAGAGCTCCCCCCACAGCTTCGGAATAGATATTTGACAACACTGTTGTAAAAACTCGTTGGTGATTCTCAGACTCCAGAGGCTATAGATCAACGACATCAAAACAGACGGGACATTCTTTAAAACGTCTTCTTCATTCGGGTTTGGACAGCGTGAGGGAGCGCAATAATGACAGCATTTTAGCAGATTTCTTTTGGCCGTAAAGCAATTGTTTACATCGCGAGACCTGATATCACGAGAGACTTCCTGACGCGGCGGCCGGCGGCCCGCCGGCTCAAAGTTGCAAGTGCGTATTTTCCGCTCACGGGCACCAGGGGGGTGCAACCATTCCAATGACTCCGAAGCTGTTCAGTTAAGGTAAAAAAAGTTACTTAGTTCACCTTTAACACTGCTCATAACTTACACAAGGTTAACACTTAATCCTGGGTATTCATTAACTGTCCTATCACACTGTACATTCCTAAACTCTAATGTCCTTATTTGAATATTTGCGGTGTCAGTGTCACTGATTGGACGAACGCTGCACACAATATGTTTGCACAAAGGCTCTAAACATAATCTGCTTCACCGTTGCACTTGCGTCTTTTGCAGCGTCTTGCGCATGACACGCCTTTCCAAAAACGAGGCGCTCAAGTTAAAATAAGTTACATTTTTAAAAGACGCTTCTCAATCTTGTGGTTTTTCATCATTTCACACTGTTCAAGTCGGGCATTGCAACGCGGGGTTAACAGTGCAAAAGCGGAGCAGAGTTTCATAACCCCGGGTAAAAAGCGCTGTCAACCCCGCATCTAAATTACAAGTGTAAAATGGGGTTAAAAGCGATGTTTAGAATGACAACAACCCAGGGTTAAGCGCAGTGTGAGACAATCTATATCATATTTCCACATCATAAAGCAATTGTGCTGTATTTCTAATCCAGTACTGAATAGAAAACCCAATAAAATTCCTTTGGGTTCAGAAAGGGTCGGAATCTTGCATGACACCGGAACGCTGTTCCAGCTCGTTCCGGCCCAGTTTAACCCCTGGGCAAGACCAGCCTCGATCCCGCGGGCTCCATGGGTCTCAGCTGAGGCCTATTGTTCCTCTGTGTGTGTGTGTGTGTATGGGGGGGGGAGAAGGCAGCTGGAGGGCCTCCAAACCACAGCAGCGCTGCGGAATGTGTCTCACTCCCATAAGGACAGAACACGGCTCTGTTCTCCACAGACTCTGAACCTCTGGAGCAACAGAATCCACTGAAAACTCAGTATGTACTACAAGGCTACATGCTAGGTTACCTTTCACGCCTGCTACAGACTGTGCGATTCCTATAAGATCATTCAAATCACACTGTACAACATGGATCTAATAAACTTGGGTATACGACATGTATGTAGACTGTACGATGATGACACCTATTGATCGTAGGCTACGACTCAAGTTAGTATAGATGAATAAAACGTCATCAGCATGCGCTAGTGGCAAACAAATAGAGCAAGATTAATCGCAGTTTGGCAATTGAGGTTTTTATATGCGCTGAAAAAAAGAGGAAGCGAAAGAGGAGAATATGGACGTGGTCATGGCTAGGGAAAAGAGGCCAACTTGGCATGTCAATTTGGTAAATGGAGCTTGAGGAAAGTAGTTTTAAGTTTTAAGTAGTTCTCTTACGAGAGGTTCTCTCGTATTGCGTAAGTTTAGCTTACGCTACGGGTAAAGTCATCTTTTCTCGAGATATGAAGCAAAAAATTATCCTTAATTTTAATATCTTGTCAACGCAGTGCGGCAGCAAGCTGACCTAGAGCAGGCAATCTAGCGTGCTCATAGGCTGCTCTGCGGCAACTGCAGCAGCCTATCACTGAGCCCTTGGCGTGACGTCACGTCCAATGAGCGCGAGCAGCGCGCCTACGCGTCACGGCCCGAGGCGGGGCGTGGCAGAGGGTATAAATACGGGCTGAGAGGCTGCTTTCACTGATTTTTGTCTCTTCAGCGAAGCTCTTCGCATCGCTGATCTTTGAGGAAGCCGCCGTTGAAACCAGCGCTTTGCAAGCCGAGGATTCTGCCTGAGGAAGCCGGCCGCCTTCGCCGCCTTCAGCTATCCCTGCCTGCTTCGCTATCCGGCGAAACATATCCTTTCTATTATGCATTGTATCTCATGTAAAGCTCCGCTCAGCGACAGAGACCGCCATGTTATCTGCGCTCTCTGCCTGGGACCGGACCACGCTGCCCTCGCCCTCGCGGCGGGTGGCTGTGAAATGTGCGAAGAACTGCCGATGTCGACCCTGCGGGCTCGACTCGCCTTGTTCGACGCTCCAGCTGTCTCTCCGTCTGCCTCCACCGGGCCGCGCAAGAAGAAGCGCCGCTCTCAGAGGCCACCGGAACCCGCAGCAGCAGCTGAGCGCTCGCCGGAGCCCCTCCCGCGAGCCTCGCTATCTCCATCTCCTCCCCCCCTTCCCGACGCGCAGCGGCCGGCCTTTGCCCGCACTGCCGTCGCCTCGGGGGATGAAGCGGACGACGCTGTTTTAACGGACAGCTGCTCTATCCTGGCCTCGGACAGCGAGGAGTGGTCTGGCTCCACCTCCTCTGCACAGGAGTCTAGCCGGTCCCGCGCCAGTGTCGACGCGGAACTGCTCCGCCTCCTCACCAAAGCGGTCGAACAATTGGGACTCGACTGGTCCCCACCGAGGGCGCCCGCGCCTAACCGACTTGACGGGTGTTTTCTGCCTAGCCGCCGCCCAGCGCCTGCCTCTAGGTCAGCACCTTTCCTGCCTGAGCTCCACACTGAGCTCTCTAAGTCGTGGAACGCCCCATTCTCCGCTAGACTCCGCTCACCGGTCTCCTCGACCCTCTCCCAAGTGGACGGGGCCGCCGAGAAGGGATATACTCAAATTCCCCCGGTGGAAGATGCTGTGGCAACGCACCTTTGCCCGCCATCCGCCAGATGGCGCTCAAAGTCTGCCCTGCCGTCCAAGGCCTGCAGGACCACATCAGCACTCGTCGGCCGCGCCTTCTCCGCCGCCGGCCAGGCTGCTTCCGCCCTGCATTCAATGGCTGTGCTCCAGATCCTCCAAGCCGATCTCCTCCGAGAGCTGGACGAGAAAGGCCCGGATCGCGCCGTTCTCACGGACCTGCGTAGCGCGACGGACCTCTCCCTTCGCGCCACAAAGTCCGCTGCACAAGCCATCGGGAGAGCTATGGCCTCGCTCACCGTCACCGAAAGGCACCTTTGGTTGACGTTGGCGGATATGAGCGAATCCGAGCGTTCAGTGTTCCTCAACGCACCGCTCTCTCCCACCGGCCTGTTCGGCCCAGCGGTCGCCGGGATCGTCGATCGCTTCTCGGAGGTGCAGAAGGCATCGCAGGCGATGAATCTCTTCCTGCCCCGCCGCTCGAGTTCGTCTGCAGGCCGCTCTCAGCAGCCTCCTGCACGGAACTCCTCTCAGCGCTCTGTCCAGCCTCCGTCTTCGCAGCGACGACAGGGCGGCCGCCCTAGGTCGCGCTCAACCAGCCGTCACAAACCGCCTCCCCCCCGGGGACCCCGGCCCAAGGTGACGCTCAAGCCTGAGCCCGCGAAGTCCTCCTAGCGGCTGCAAGGAGGAAAAGATGGCTGAGTCCCGCTGCGGCCGGACCGCCATCAAAGCGCCCAGCTCTGCCAGTCCCCTTAGAAAAGGCTACTGCAGCAGCTTACATCGCAGCCAACGAGCCAGTAATACAACTCTCTCGCCTGCACACAAACGCCGTTTTCACGGCGACCCAGAGAAATCTCATAAAGAGTATGGTTTCGGGTTTTCCGGCTCACGCCGAAGGTGTCATGAGTGTAGAATTTGTGCCCACGCCCCAGTGCTCACCACTACACACAAACACGATCTCCCCGGTAACGCTCACAGAGCGCACTCTCATAAAGCGGGCACGCGCCGCTCGAGTGCTAAAGGTAGAGAATGTGCCCGCTCTTCCAAGCCCACACCTACCCACTGCCCGCTCTGTCACACAGTTATCCCGGGACGCAGATCCTCTAAAGCTCCCTTACACTGGCCGTGTTGCATATGTAAGCCCTGTGCCCGCTCACGAGCGCGCGCACTTACTATCAAACACGTTAAACCTCATGCCGCTCTCGCGCCACGGGTTTCTAGCATCAAAATGTGCCCCGTCCCCAGTGACCGAGCCGTTATGTGCTGTACAGCCAGTCACCATTGTTCGCGAGCCCCCATATTCGAGCACCGGCAGCGCGCGCGCCGCCCCGTCCTCTCTGATAGAGGTTCCCCATCCCGCCCAGCGCGGCGATCCGAACCCAGAGATCATTCGACCCCTAGCTATGTGTGCGAAAGCATGGCAAGCTATCCAGGGCGTGTCAGAATGGGTGCTGAATACTATAATGCACGGCTATTCGCTTCAATTCGCTCGCCGTCCCCCGCGCTTTCTAGCACGGACAGAGACGAGAGTGAATACAGAAGTAGCGCATCTGCTTCAGGCAGAAATAGCAAAGCTGCTGCACAAAGGGGCTATAGAACAGGTGCATCCTTCTCAGAGCGAGTCGGGCTTTTACAGCCGTTATTTCCTCGTACCCAAGAAGGACGGAGCGCTGAGACCTATTTTAGATCTGAGACATTTGAACAAAGCTCTCATGAGACGGCCGTTCAAAATGATCACAACCAGACAAATCCTCGCGCAAATTCGCCCGGGAGACTGGTTCATCTCTCTCGATCTAAAGGACGCATATTTTCAGATTCAGATAATACCCCGTCACAGGCCATTCTTGAGATTCGCCTTCGACGGTCGGGTATATCAGTACACCGTCCTGCCGTTCGGTCTATCTTTAGCACCCCGTACATTTACGAAGTGCATGGACGCGGCTCTCTCTCCCCTGAGGAGACAAGGAATGCGGATACTGAATTATCTGGACGACTGGCTAGTCCTCGCGCAGTCAGAGGCAGAGCTTTTGTCTCACAGAACAGCGCTTCTCAGCCATCTGGAATGCTTGGGTCTCTCGGTCAACTGGACCAAGAGCTCATTACTACCCCGCCAGTCGACTTCCTTTCTCGGAATAGAACTGGACTCGGTGGCTATGACGGCCAGATTGTCAGAGCAGCGCGCGCGCCGCATTCGACATCTCGCCGCGTCTTTCCAGACGGGCAGTCAGGTTCCGCTGAGGACATTCCAGCGAGTCCTGGGGCATATGGCCTCAGCTGCAGCAGTGCTCCAGCTGGGCTTACTGCGCATGCGCCCGCTTCAACGCTGGCTGAAAGCGCGAGTGCCTCACCGAGCCTGGACGGCCGGCCGCTTACGAGTCAGAGTGAATCATGGCTGTGTTTCAGCCCTGCAGCCCTGGCTAGCAGCCGAATGGTATCGTACGGGAGTGACGATGGGAGTTGTCTCGCACCGGAAAGTTGTCTCGACAGATGCGTCCAACCTAGGTTGGGGAGCGCTATTAGAGGGCAGACCGGTCTATGGCCCTTGGTCAGACCAGGAGAGTCACCTTCATATAAACTGTCTAGAGATGCTGGCGGTCGAGAAAGCGCTCAAGCACTTCCTCCCATACCTACAGGGCCACCACGTACTAGTCCGCACGGACAACATGTCAGTGGTAGCCTATGTGAACCGTCAGGGCGGTGTCAGATCCAAAACTCTCTGCGCCCTGGCGGAACGCCTCCTTGTATGGGCTCAGCACTCACTGCGCTCGCTGAGAGCCGCGCATGTGCCGGGTCTCCTGAACGAGGGTCCAGACAGACTGTCCAGGGACAATGTTCCCCTGGGGGAGTGGTCTTTGCATCCCCAAACAGTCCAGTCGCTGTGGCGCCGTTTCGGCAGAGCGGAAGTCGACCTCTTTGCGTCAAAAGACAACGCGCACTGCCCACGGTTCTTTTCCAAGAGCGAGGACGCGCTGGCCCAAACCTGGCCCAGCGGCCCGCTTTACGCTTTTCCCCCTGTCTCTCTGCTGCCACAAGTCATCGGGAGAATCAGGGAAGCGCGCCACACGGTGCTCCTCATAGCCCCGTATTGGGAGAATCAGACGTGGTTCCCAGATCTAATACGGCTGGCGGACACACCCCCCTGGCCGATACCGGTGAGAAGAGACCTTCTCTCTCAAGCCCGCGGCTCGATCTGGCATCCTCATCCAGAGCGCTGGTCTCTGCATGTATGGATAGTCAACGGATACCCGTTGACTTGCCAATAGGGGTTGTGAACACGATCACACAGTCTAGAGCTCCCTCTACGAGACGGCTCTACACATCTAAATGGTCTGTGTTTAATAAATGGTGCACCGCCCAAGGGCTGGATCCACAAACATGTGAGGTGTCGCGTGTGCTTTGTTTCCTCCAAGAGCTGTTGGACATGGGCAGGTCCCCCTCCACGCTCAAAGTATATGTTGCGGCCATATCAGCTTTTTCCGACTCGGCGCTGGGCCGCGCATTAGGGAGGAATGAGCTCATTATCCGCTTCCTTAGAGGAGCTAGGAGGATGAACCCCCCGCGACCCCCCTCGGTTCCTATTTGGGATCTTTCCCTGGTCTTAGAGGCCATGAAAGCGCATCCCTTTGAACCCATGGAAACTGTGGATATGAAATACCTCACGCTCAAAACCGTTTTTCTGATAGCCCTGTCTTCAGTCAAACGTGTGGGTGACCTGCATGCGTTATCAGTTAACGCGGCATGTCTCGAGTTCGGACCTAATGACTCTAAAGTTATTCTCAAACCGAGACACGGTTATGTCCCCAAGGTGTTGGGCACACCCTTCAGAGCACAGGTCATTTCTCTCTCAGCTTTGCCGGCTACCGGCAGCGAAGTTGACAGTAATCTCCTTTGCCCTGTCAGAGCGCTGAGAAATTACATTACGCGCTCCGCCGCCATGAGGCGCTCGGAGCAGCTTTTCGTTTCGTTTGGTGGGCGCACCAAGGGTCTCGCCGCCTCGAAACACACTCTGTCCAGATGGATAGTGGACGCTATTGCAGCTGCTTATGCGTCTAAAGACCTGCAATGCCCTTTGGGCATCAGAGCCCACTCTACTAGAGGCATGGCCTCGTCATGGGCTTGGACTAGCGGAATTTCTATTCATGACATTTGTACGGCGGCGGGCTGGGCCTCCCCGTCTACATTTGTTAGATTTTACAATCTAGAAGTTCCCGCCCTGCAGGCTAAACTTTTATCAGTCTAAATCTCGCGTAGGCCGGCCCACTTCTGTGCGCGGGCTACTGCTGTTTGATTTAGCCCTCCTGGTTGAGCTGTACAATATAAGGGTTGGTTAGTCAGACCGGCCGCGCCGTTCTGTTCCCCCTACTATGTGCTTATGTACTTGCGCTAGCCATATCATTGGCCGCCTGGCTCACACTCTCGTGTTCCCCGGGCTTCCCTGGGACTCATTCAGTGGATGCCGGGCGCGCACGGCGTTGACAAGGGAGTTCCCGTAGCGTAAGCTAAACTTACGCAATACGAGAGAACCTCTCGTAAGAGAACGTACTCGGTTACCTAACGTAACCTCTGTTCTCTCTAGAGAGGGAACGAGTATTGCGTAACCCGCCGTGCTCGCGCCACGAGCTCACTCGCTTCTGCGACAAAAACCAGTGAAAGCAGCCTCTCAGCCCGTATTTATACCCTCTGCCACGCCCCGCCTCGGGCCGTGACGCGTAGGCGCGCTGCTCGCGCTCATTGGACGTGACGTCACGCCAAGGGCTCAGTGATAGGCTGCTGCAGTTGCCGCAGAGCAGCCTATGAGCACGCTAGATTGCCTGCTCTAGGTCAGCTTGCTGCCGCACTGCGTTGACAAGATATTAAAATTAAGGATAATTTTTTGCTTCATATCTCGAGAAAAGATGACTTTACCCGTAGCGTAAGCTAAACTTACGCAATACTCGTTCCCTCTCTAGAGAGAACAGAGGTTACGTTAGGTAACCGAGTACGTTTTATCATTTCATGCTGCATTTTAATTGGCTAGTCAGTAGATGTAGGTCATAGTAACACAATGAGACGATCATGTTAAATTTCGGACACTGTTTAGAAAATTATAGCTGGCTATCTTTGGTCGTAAGACCGTCTTTGAACCTCTCTCACTGTACGACGTACCGTTTAGGAGACGCAACCACAGAAATCGCCACGATTGGTCATCTTTTCTCCGGGACAGCCCCAAATCATACAATGTATACCAGCATAAAGCAGCATCTTCTCAGTAGTCGTCTGGAAACTATTTGATTCTGATAGGCAATGTTCCCACTAGGGTTATTATTACGTTAATAAAACCATCAAAAAATGTGTTAGTTGAAATTCAATAAATGTAAAAAAATAAATAAAAATAAAAAACTATAAAAAGTAAACTTATTTTATTTCAGCTAGTTGCCAAAGAAACATTTCTCTTTAACTTGATGTACTAAAATATCTAAAACTAAAACAGAAATAAAAATGTATTAAATAAATAAATATAAATAATATAAAAACAATTTAAATGACAAAAACACTAAACAAAATTACTCAAAAACGTACTCCGAAAATATACAAATATAAACATTCAAAATATTAATAAAACAATAACAGTTTCTCAATGATACTAAAATAACACTGGTTGCCTTCCCACACTTTTTGACCTTTTGACTTTTTATCATGACCTTTTCATGACCTTTCTAGTCATTTGTGATGGCTGGATAAGAATTTTTAAGAAATCATCTGGGCTGATGTCCATTTGTATAACAAATACCAATTTTTAATGAATTTAAGTTATTTATTATTGCACAACTGTAAAGTGAAATGCATGAGTGACTAATGCTAAACTAAACCAATGTATTAAACTTTACTGCATAATTCGTCGCACATCATTTGTGAAACATACATGAACGATTCCTGTTACTCAGTTCCACTATTACGCCCTGTCCGACGTCCCTGAAAAGGTGTGTAATTACTTTTTTTTAGGGTGTGTTCACACTAAACTGTGTTGCTTGGTCCGCTTAGCGTTCATTTAGGCATTTTAACACTGAATCTAAAGGCACAGGGATATGTTCACAACCTGATTGGTCGTCCTTTATAATGTATATTTCGTGACGGAACTTGCTGAGCAATGCTGTGTTCTGGGATAAATGCGCTCGTTGTATTCGCGTAATCAACATATGATGCTGACCAGCTGAGAACTCCTGAAGAGTTTATGAAATGTGTAAAGGAGTCAAAACAGCGCCAGGAATCCCTCCGTCACACACACAAACCAAGATCTGCTGTGAGGAGACGCGGTTCTTTCTGATGCCTGAACTGTGATGGGCAACATTGCGACTATGACGAGAAAAAACAGGTACGCTTGAGCATTCTGTCCTGTCTCAGCTTGTGACATCATGTCCTATTTTTGGTTCGTTTACATGTCTTTGGTCCGTGTTACGTTCATATATCAGTCAAACCGCATCAGAGTCCGTTTGGAAGCGGAGTGAGACTCATCTTTTGGCGGTGTTCACACACTCATTCAAATGAACCGCACTAACAGAGCAATCCCGCTGTTTCCCGCAGCGGTCCGGCCAGATGCAAGAGGCTCGCAATAATTGGAAATGGCTTCTCTAGTTTTGGAGACACAATGTAAGTCAATTTTCTCGTAATCATCATAATTAGTTCCCCTTGTTGAAAATCCATTCGCATTTTCCATCCTCAGCGGATGCAGCGCTGCTCTGCAATACCCCAAAACGGTTACCATGGAGATGCTAATACACTTGCACAAATAGTGAATTTCACATTTGAGAGTCGTGTTTTTTTTTTCTTCTTCTTTTCATTTCATCTACACACACACACACACACACACACACACACACACACACACACACACACACACACACACACACACACACACACACACATACTGAAGATCTGAAAATAAACGCTCATGCAACGCCTCATCTGTAATCAGAGGGAATTCATTGATGAAATAACTGTGAAAGAAAATACTTCGGGTCTGCACTTTCGCTGCAAAATTTCCTGACGTTATTATTCTGTGTTCTTGCAGAAGATGCTACTTGCAGCTTTAAAACGCTGGACGTTGAAGATCCTGTGACTACAGCGAGAGGAGCAACTTTTCCCATTTCTTGACACAATGACTGGGCATGACATCTCCAGCTAACCCGAGGTAACAGGAGCTGACTCTGTACCAGAGATACGGACTCTCTCACACACAGCTAGTTATTTCTCCTCTACTACATCTCTAGCTCTGCATCTCTCTCTCTCTCTCTCTCTCTCCCTTTGTCTTCTCTTAGCTGCTGTAGTTTTCCACAGAACCCTTGCAGTATGTGTTACAAATGAAAATCCTGCAGCAAAAAACCAGAAGACACAAAACAGCCACTCCCCGGACGAGCTCTGTTCAACACGGACACACACATGTACAAATACACATGTACTTTAGCATTGCCGATGCAGCACTGACAACCTATAGAGATCAATACTTCTTGGCAGCGGAGGCTGAGCGCTATGGAGGGTTCGGGAGCACGACCACAATCTTTTATTGACATTTTTAATTTTTTATCACGCTAACTGTATATCAGAGTTAGTTTTGCTGCTCACTCATTGGAAAATTGGTTTTATTAGATATTAATAAAATCTTGTGGTAATAGGCCTACTTGTTTCAGGATAATCTATATTTAATTATTCTGTAAAAAAAAAAAAAAATTCACATATGAATAAATATTAATAACGTATTAATAAATATATAATTACAAGTATGTGGTGATACTTACATTATGGGATAATCTCTGTTTAAAATATTTAATTAATCTAAAAAGGGTTTCATATATTAATACAATCATGTGGTGATACATGTTTTGGGATAATTTAAATTTCACTTGATATCTTTCATATATTTGATATCTTTCATATATTTGAACGTTTATATATTAATACAATAATACATATTTTGAGAAAATCGATATTTATTTAATCTATATAAAAGGTAATATATTTTTGGTAAAACATATTTTGGGATAATCTATATTTAATGAATCTATAAAAGGGTTTTATATATTTACATAATTTTGTGGTGATGTATATTTTGGGATAATTGATATTTCACATATTTAATTAATACATAAAATTTATATATATTAATACATTAATACATATTTTGGGAATTCTATGTTTAGTATATTTATTTAATCTATAAAAAAGGTAATATATATTTTTGGTAAAACATATTTTGGAATAATCTATATTTAATTAATCTATAAAAAAATATTTGTATATTTATAGAATTACGCAGTAATACATATTGTGCGATAATAAATATTTAATTAATCCATACATTTTTTATATATATATATATATATTAATACAATCATGTGGTAATACATATTTTGGGGAAAATGTATATTTCATATAATTAATTAATATATATATATATATTTCTATATTTTTTTATTATATAAATTTGATAAAACAGTTCTGACGTACACCTGTGAAGCGCATCAATCGATTTTTACATTAATGCAGCAAGTTGCAATGTTGCTTAGCAACTGTAAACAGTTAACTTGACGACAAGTTCCTCATCTCGACTAGTTTGGGGTAGACGAATCTACCGGGTTATTAATGCAAAACCTCTACCAGTTGACACATTTCTACGGCGTCTCAGCCAGCGCTTCCCCCGATACACTGCAGGTCAAAGAGGCGAGCGCTCAAGGAAGTTGACCTCAGATTTCCCATCAGGCCAGGCGTGACACATCAGAACAGAAACAGGGCACGAGTCATGCTTTCGCTTCGAAATGCACCAACCTGCGTCCACCGGCGCGTTACTCTCCTCCCTCTCACCACGACACTTCTCTCAGAGGAGCCTTTCAGAGCCAGATGAGATGTGCTGAATGATGGCCCTCCATTTCTCTCGGAGACACGACAGAGGAGACCGGGGCGAGAGAGGTAAAGAGAGGTGCACTCCCGGTCTCCACTGCTGTCTAAAACAGACCGAACACTCGCTCTCATTCGCTCCAAACACACAAAGACTCATTAGCTGAGGACTGGAGACTGTGCACAGCGACGCCTGCCTGCCTGCCTGAGAGATCACATGGGTGGAAGAGAGAGAGAGAGAGAGAGAGAGAGAGCAGTGCCTGTGTGTTCCTGCTGTCTGCAGATATTTTTACCATCATGAGAGAGAGGGAGGGAGGGAGAGAGAGAGGGAAAACAGACAGCGGAGAGACAGTCGATAGCCGGCACAGCACCATAATCTGTAGAGGTGAGCGAGGGCACCCACAAATGAGCCAGAAACAGTGATAGAAACAGTCAAACGCACACGCTCGGGCTCAGTGGGATTTGTGCTAATGAACTTGGGCTGCACTTGTGCTTCATAAATACTCCGTTCAAAGCGGGTGATGAGACTCGCAAGCAATCTCACATACAAACACACTAAACGTTACAGCTGGATGGCAACTGAATATATGCAATGCAATTGTAAAATGTTTATAAGTGCCGTTTAAAATGATGCAAAGCTGAACTTTCAGCATCATTACTCCAGTCTTCAGTGTCACATGATCCTTCAGAAATCATTCTGATTTGATGCTCAAGAAACATTTCGTGTTATTATCAATGAAGAAAAAAGTTGTGCTGCTTCATATATTTGTGGAAACCGTGATACGTTTTTCTTTAAGGGTGGCTTTGAATGTGGCTCATCCAATCAAACTTGAGAATAGGAACCATCTGTTAGAATATTCAAATGAGATGAAGTAGGTTTTAATTGATTTACTGGATTATCCACAAATCACCACGTGATTCATATTTTAACTATTTTCCATATAATTTCAGACAAAAAAACAAACATCTATGTTGTTGTGAGATATAATTATGAGTATAATAACTCATGGAGTCATATGCTCGTTAAATTAAACAATATAAGTCTAATATTCATGAAAAAAGAAAAAAAGAAAAAAATTCTAATATTCATGGGATGATTTTACTGGTGATTTAAATGATGTAATATTGAGGATATCATGAAGTTTTGACTAACTCTCTGAAACTTTCTTGTCCGATGACTTTAAAAAAAGAATTTTAATAGCTTCAGTAGCAAAAACAGTGTTAGATC